>NC_056524.1:63951235-63954507 GCF_019175285.1 Sceloporus undulatus | reverse complement strand
CCGTTTGCAAACTGATCTCCAAACCTTGCCTCCTCTTTGCATTTCCCATTTTCCCTCCATTTGCAAGCTGATCTCCAGACCTTGCCCCTTCTTTGCATTTCCCCATTTTCCCTCCGTTTGCAAGCTGATCTCCAAACCTTGCCTATTCTTTGCATTTCCCCATTTCCCCTCAGTTTGCAAGCTGATCTCCAAACCTTTGCTTCTTCTCCTCCTCCTCGCATTTCCTCTGAAAACCAAGCTTCTCCCCCCCCCCCACACACACTTTGAAGCCAATCTTAAAATCTGTCTCCTAAATTCTGCCCTCGACTTATCCATGGGGCATATCAAAATCCAAGATTTTGATCCTAAAACCTTCCCTCGACTTGTACACAACTATATACGGTAGTTTTCCTGTTGCTTCACCTGTGCTAACTGTATTAGTAATGCAAGGATCTGGAGAGGCTAAAAGTGTTAGTGTAAAAATATGACCCATTTGCTTGCTTGTCTCCGCCCATCAGTCTGGATATGTTATTTATGCTGGTAGAGGAAGGAAAAGTTTTTTAGGGTTGATATAAGGCAGTGATGCTGAACCTTTTGAGGTTGCCGTGCCAAGGGTGGAAGTTCTGCCCTCTGGGGGCAGGGGCCCGTGCCAGAGGCAGGGCTTCCACCCTCAGAGGGCGGGGTTTCCACCCTCCAGGGACAGGGATTTCCCTCGCGCCCTTTCCCAGCCTCCAGCTGTCTCTTGAGAGACAGCTGGAAGTCGGGGAAAATTGGGGGAGGGGTCACAGGTGCACACCTGCTCCTCCTGCCCTTCCCTTGGCTTCCAGCTGTCTCTCAGAGACAGCTGGGGACCAGTAAGGGCCCGTGGGGGGCCGGAGCAAAGGGTCCGCGGGCCCTGCTCCTGTCCTCGGGGCTTTGCCAGGCTGGAGGTGTCCTCCAAAGACACCTCCGACCTGGCGAAGTCCCACGGGGAGGGGGAGGAGGAAGCCGGCGGCCCCTGCTCATCTCCTCGGGTCTTCCCCAGGCCGGAGGTGTCCTTTGTGAAGCCCCGCAGGCAGGAGGAGGAGGAAACTGGCAGCCCCTGCTCCTCTCCTCGGGGCTTCCCCAGGCTGGAGGTGTCCTCCAAAGGACACCTCTGGCCTGGCGAAGCCCCGTGGGCAGGAGGAGGAGGCTGCCCGCCCTTTCTTCCTCGGCCCTTTGCTCTGCGCCAAAGGGCTACATGGAGCCCTTTGGCGCAGAGCAAAGGGAGGCCGAGGCCGAGGAGAAGAGTCTGGTGGCACGTGTCCCAGCCCCTTCCCTTCGTCCCTCACTCTGGTGCCCAAACGGGCTCCGGAGCCCTTTGGCGCAGACGCAAAGGGAGGGGGGGGGGGGGGGGGGGGGGGGGGGGGGGGGCGGCCAAGGGCGAGAGGGGCGGGCACGTGTCCCACAGCCCCCTTCCCTTCGGCCGCCCTTCCACTCTGCGCGAAAGGGCCTCCATGGAGACCTTTCATGTGGCCCCCAGGGATGGCAAACCCCGCTGAAGGCGAACGCCCGGCGGCAGGCGTGCGCGTCCCCAGCCCTCCTCTCTTCGGCCCTCCCCTCCCACGAAAAGGGCCCCCTCCAGATCCCTTCACGCGGCGGGGCAGAGAAGCCGGGAGGAAGCAGGGCCTGGGAGGAGTAGGCCAAGACTGCGGCGCCTGTCCCTCCCAGGCGCCACGTTCTGGCTCCGGCGGGAGGGCCCGCAAAATGGCAGGGGCGGCAAATGGGCCGCACGCGCATGCCCTGTTCGCCTTCTCCCTCGGCCCCTGCCTGGCGAAATGGCGTCGCCGTGCCACCCGGGCACTCGGGCCATAGGTTTCATCATCACGGTTATAGGGCCATAATACCTTTCTTATTCATTATTCATTCCAACCTTTATTTATAAAGCGCCTGTAAAATTTACACAGTGCTGTACATACACATCTTTTTAATTGGACAGTCCCTGCCCTCAGGCCTTACAATCTCAAAAGACACGACACAAAAGGCGACAGGAGTGGTGGAGGGCGAAGGGGGCCTTTCAGTAGGATAATCCGTATACAAATACATAGCACATACAGGGAATGATTCAATAAAACAGACACACAAAGCAAACATCAACATAGCAAGTGCACAGTTATGCAATGCCGGGAAACGCATTCTCTCCAGGATGGTCTTCAACTCCTTTTTGGGAAGGAAGTGATGGCTCTTGCTTGGGGCGGAAGAGGTTCCAGGATGAGGGGCGCAGCGAGTGAGACAGGGGCGATCCTAGATGGGGCCAGAGGCCAAATCCTGGGCTGGGACAGCCAGACCTTGCACTCACCAGACACGGGAGGGGCCCTAGTGGGAAGGTGAGGAGAAATAAGGTCTGCAAGTAAGGCGGGGTCCAGCCCATGGAGGGCTTCAAACCATTGACAGCCAGGAGCTTATACTGAATGCCCCAGAAAGGACAGGGGGAAGCCCAAAAGTGAAGGGATGCCACACAGGAGAGATGGTCCGGAGTGGTGGGTGGATGTATAATGCTGCGCGGCACTAATGCTCGGCACGCACACTAAGGTGGTGATGAACATACTGCAACCTGTTGCACATGGAACTCAGTCACGTTCTTGTGTTCTTCAGTTCTGGAAGAATGTTTTATCTGGGATGTATATTTGCCTGCTTCTGCGAATGTCAGTTGTCTGACACACAATAAATTGCTTTGCACGGGGAATGCATTGATACGCCTGCCCTAGTCCCAGCATTCATTCTGCGCGTCATTTGTCAGTCATGATACCCATCTAACTCTTGCAAGGCTCTCCCTCGCGTACACATTTCCGGAAGCTGAACATAGACTTCAATTCACAGTGGGGAAACCTAGCATTTTCTTTCTCTTTTTATTTCCACTTCTACAAAGGTTCAATAATAAAGATTGCGGCCCCATTCCTTAGTCAGTATACAGTAATTCGCCAATGGCCATGACTCGAAAAGAAATCCAGACACCGACAAGTTGTCACAACTGCATTGTAAGAATCTAATTCTGCTTATGAGCAGGACACACACTGCCAGAAACAAAGTAGTTAATTGCATTACAACTGAGTCTCCCTTCTCCAGAATTCCAAAATCTGAAGTCACACAAATTCCTGGTCCCCAACTCAAGCATACGAACCGGGATGTAAGTTTTGAACCCATAAATTGATGACTGGCTATTTTTTCTGTAGTTCTTTACCACTTGCTTCTCTTGTGACAGCTATAGTCCCTGTGTTGATGCAGCTATTACGCCATATGCAGGGAGACTTTAATCTATTTCCCCTTTCACATAC
>NC_056524.1:63945467-63951210 GCF_019175285.1 Sceloporus undulatus | reverse complement strand
ACTAGGAGTCACAAAATTGCCAAATCCAAATACTAACACCACCAGTATAAGGCAAGCTGTGAGAGCTCAGTAAATACACTTGTGTTACAATAGCAGGAAACTGGCGCAACAGAGATGGGACTTACGCAGCCCCTCAGCTTCCAGCCAACCTCCCCACCAGCTATATTCTCAAGGACAGCTGTGATTTGCAGTCCAACAACCTGTTGAAGGCCATAGAAATCCCACCTCCATAGTACTAGGACCAATGGGTTCAAACTACAGGAGAAGAGATTCCACCTCAACATTAGGAAGAACTTCCTGACAGAGCTGTTCAACAGTGGAATACTCTGCCACAGAGAGTGGTGGAGTCTCCTCCTTTGCAGATTTTTAAACAGGCTGGATGGCCATCTGTCAGGGGTGCTTTGATTATGTTTTCCTACATGGCTGGGGGATTGGATTTGATGGCCCTTGAGGTCTCTTCTAACTATGATACCCCCTGCCCTATGTTATCTTTCAATATGATAGAAAATCTGCATGAATAGGTAAGTTTGCAGGAACCTAGTTTAAAGTATGACAATACTGTTGTGTCATGATTAAGCTAAGTGGTATAATGCAGTTATTTTAATACTCCTCAACTGTAAAAACTGCTGACCTATCAGAAGGATCATTTATAATTTGAGTCTCACCAGATCAGTAATTATGGGCTGAATATCAACATTATTACGCATAGCTGTCTCCACTGTGCACAGACCTGCCAAAGGATTGATATCAGTACACCTGTAAGAGTAAAATGAGTCACATTTCAGTTAATACTACTTATATTTGGTAAAGTGAAAAAAGGATTTGATTTAGACAAGGTTTATTTATTTGATTTGTATTCTGCCTTCCTCCACAAGAAGGACCCAAGGTGGTTCACAACATAATTAAAAACAGAGGCATTTTGAATTGTACCCAGAAACAGACAAGTGTTCAGTGAAGCAGTTGTAACAGGGGATATATATGCTTGTAAAAAAGGACTTCTCACAATAAGATGCATAACATCTGCAAATTGAAGTTCCTAGTAAGAAAGAGTTTTTCTCTTTAATTTGCAACTGTTGAGATATCATGCTGACTGTCTACAGAATTCAAATATTTTTAATTTGAATTTGGCAAGGTAAGTGCTTCCACTCATCTCCAGTTCTCTGGTATTAATAAACACATGAGGAATTTTTAATGAATCTTTATCTTAAAATAATTGTGCGATTTAGGATAGAAAACTAAACTTAAAAAATGATCAGAAGCATGACTTGGTTACTTTACAGATGAAACTCAATGGATTAGGATTTAAAATACAGTTAACATGAACTAGGAGTTGGCAGGGAATCTGAAATGACCCATTAGTTTGCAGAACTGGTATGTGTACAGCATTAACATTGTTTTGCTTCAAACTGCATTTTCTCTCACCTGAGCGGTTTTACTGAATAAAGTAAAACTGGCATCACTGATCTCTCTGTAAAATTTTAATTAAACCTCTCACATTCAGGTCCAAAGGTTTTTTTAAAGAAAGTAGAATAACAAGAACCTATGGCCCTTTCCAGATGGGCCTTTTAGTACGTACTGTGTACATACTAGGGTTGCCCGTGGGCGTCTCTTTCAGACACCCCCAACCCTAGTAGGTACACAGTATGTACAAAATGGTGCTGCCCATTCTACATGGGTGCCGCCATTAGGAAGTCACGGCCACGCCACCTCCAAACGGCGCCCTTTCCGTGGCGCCTGAAGCCCCAAGGACACCCCTTTCCAGGCCGCGAGAAGTGGCCTTTTGCCCCTTCCTGTGGCCTGGAAAAGTGGCGGATCGGGGCCTCAGGGCTGCCGCTGTGGCAGCTGAGGCCCCGATCCATCGGGGAAAGGGGTGGGTACAGGCTGCCCCAAAGGGGCAGTCTGTAACGCGCCTATGTATGTAAAAATGCTACCAAAGTGATGTGGATGATACAATTAACTGCAGTGGGGGTTGTGTGGCCTTCCAAATTCTATTATATTGCAACTCGAGCATGCCTCCCCATTTACTTTGATGGTTAGGGGTGCTTGGAGTTGGAGTCCAACAATATCTGCAGCACTGCACAATTCCCTTCCCTACTTTAAGCACACATAACCTTTCAATTTGTTGCTGTTGTTGTTAACTGTCCTCAAATCAATCTCGACCCATAGTGACCCTGTGGATGAGACATCTTCAAGATCCCTTGTCCTTCACTGCTCTACCCAGCTCCTGCAAACTCATACTTGTGATCTCTTTAATAGAGTCCATCCACCTAGCATGCACCCTTCCTCCCTTTCTACTTCCCTCCACCTTTCCCAGCATTATTGTTTTTTCCAATGAGTCATGCCATCTCGTGATGTGTCCAAAGTACAACAGCCTAGGCTTTGTCATCTTGGCTTCCAGGGAGATATCTGGCCCAATCAGGTCCAGGACCCATTTGTTCACTGGATTATTATTTTTTACTAGATTATACTTACAGATACAATGCTTTAGGTCCAACAATTGAAGCCAGAAAAGTTGACACTACCCCAGATCCACATCCTACTTCAAGGCAGATATCAATGCTAAATTTGGCATAAAAATAAGTGTGTAAGTTGATTAGAATGAGGGTTATGATGTTACATACAGATCAAATAAGTATTCAAAGGGCTCTTGAGCACCTTTGATGAATCTGAGGAAGTAGACTGAGGTCCAAATTACACTGCAGAAATAATCCAGTTCAAGACGGCTTTAACTGCCCTGGCTCAGTGCTAGAGAATCCTGGGAATTGTAGTTTATTGTGGTACCAGAGCCCTCTGACAGAAAAAGCTAAATCTCTCCCAGAACAGAATTTGCTAACACTGAACCAGGGCAGTTAAAGCGGTCTCAAACGGGATTATTTCTGCGGTGTGTTTTGGACCTGAGTCTACAAAAGCTCATGCTAAAACTTCTTTCACGCAATAAGTCTCAAATGTTCTGCAAGATCCCTTTCCATACTGATATTCCAGACTTACACAGCCATGTCTCTGAATTCTATCGCCATCATGGAAAAATCAGATAAGGTTCACCTTGACGGCCAGAAGTCAGAAATGACTTTAAGGCACATAACACGAACAAACACTCCAGCCCTCCCCCCCTCCAAATGCAGCTTCATATTAAAATCTGTGCAGAAAAAAAAGATAGATTTGAATATACCATATATATTGCACTTCAAAAGAATCATTGCAACCATTAGGAACCTTACATTTCAGATTATGGAACTTCACAACCTCCCTTTTAAAAGTGGTAAAATTCATTGTTTAAAGTAATTATTTTTCACACTGGTGAATCTCGTCTCGAAATCCCCTGCTGAAGTTTAACAATGAAGCAGAGCTTTAAAAATAACTACTTTCTGGATTCTAAAAGTTTAAATAAATAAACAAGTAATGTACTCAAAGCTCTAACAGAGATCGTCAATAAATACAAGCCACGTCCTTTACAGGCCTATAATCTATAAATATTAATATTCAAGTTTTGCCTCAAATTTTGGCTGCATCCACACTGGAGAAATAACCTGGTTTGGCACCGCTCTAAGTGTCTTGGCTCAAGGCTATGGAATTCTGGGAGTTGGGATTTTGTTGTGGGGAGGCAGCCTTTGTTTTGTTTTGTTGTTAGCTCCTTTCAAGTCGATCTTGACTCACAGCTACCCTCTGGATGATGAGATGACTTGCAAATTTATGGCTCAATATAAATAAATAAATTTATTTTAAATTAACTGTGTGATCTAGTGATCTGTGTGATTGTTATCAGTATAAGTACTACTAATAATCATATTTACATTTGACTATATGCATTGGTTGTTTTTGCAGTGTGTATTTCAACCGCATAACTTGCTTAATTTTGTGTAGTTTATGTTTTATGACTTTTAGATTGTACACTATTGGAAGGTTATAAGTGGTTTTGATGACGCCTGTCAAGTGCCATGCAAATATATGGCGGTAATATATGGCGCTATATAAATAAACATTAATAATAACATTAATAATGTTAATGTTTCCAAGACCCCATATATATATATATATATATGTATATGAATATGTATATAGTGTCACCCTGATTGAGATTGATATATATTGAATGTGTATATATATATATATATTATATATCTCAAGGTCCCTGATTGAGAGAATATATCAATATCTATTCTCTCAATCAGGACACGTGTTAATATATATAACATACCTATCCACATCCTCTCTATCTAATATAACTCAATCATATATATATCACGATTTCTCTCTCTCAACAGGGAGACTGAGATATATAGAAAAGTAATATCATCCTATCTATCTACTATCTACTCATATTATTGATATCATCATCAATATATATTGAGTACTATATATATATCTCAGTCTCCCTGATTGAGACTATAGTTTATTGGCACCCAGAGCTACGACGGCTAAATGTCCCACAAAAACTACACACCCAGAATTCCCTCGCCAGTTGATTTATTCCGCAGTGGCGTTTTAGAACTTGGTTTATAACACGTGACCACCACCCTCGAACCAATCAGCGTCCCCGCATCCCCATGCCTCTTCCTATTGGCTCTCCCAAGCCACGCCCACCTGGGCCTCTCACCTGGCGCGCCTCAGCTCCTCCGCGTCGGCCTCCAGAGCGTCCAGGAGGAGGAAGGTGTCCTCGGCGGGCTCATAGACCTCGCGGAAGGGCCCCTCTGGCCCTACGTGGCGGTGGCAAGGAGTGGGGATCATCCTGGCCGCGGCTCCCGCGACAACAGCTGCGCCTCCTTTTTCTAGCTCTATGGTGGAGTCAGCGTCAGCGGGGCACGAGGGGGAAAAGGGGAGCCGTAGTGCGCCTGCGCACGTCCAACGACTGGGAGGGCGGGGCGAGGCTGATATTTAAGCCCCGCCCTCCGCTTTCCCTCAGTCGAAGAGTTTCAGAAGTCCCGGTTTTAAACCGGAAGTGACGCGCTTCCTCGTAGAGCTAGACGTTTAGAGTGCCGCGTTTTAAAAAGAGCGGCCTTGGTTCACTGGATTCTCCATAAAGACAGCCCCCTCAATAAAGATGCCTTCGAGTAGTTTCCGACTGATGATGACCCTGAGGGGCACCTCTCATGGGGCTTTCTTGGCAAGTTTCCTCAGAGGGGGTTTGACGTTGAGGCTGAGAGAGTGTGACTCGCCCAGTGGGTTCTCATGGGAGATTCGGGATTCGAACCCTGGTCTCCCAGAGCCCTAGTCCAGCGCCCAAACCACTAGACCACGCTGTCCTTTGTTCTCCCTGAAAATGGCAGATCAATGCCTCTCCCTAAAGCTACAGAGGTTTGGAGGGAGGCAAAAAAAATTAGGGAGAAGCAACAGGGCCCTGGCACGGAGCCCAAACAGACATCACAAAAGATGAACGAAACTAGCATTGTGTGAGCCATCAAATTCTGGTCCAAAACACACTGCAGAAATAATCCAGTTTGAGACCGCTCTAACTGCCCTGGCTCAGTGTTAGGGAATCCTGGGATTTGTAGTTTATTGTGGCACCAGAGCTCTCTCAGACAGAGAAGGCTAAATGTCTCACAAAACTACAGTTCCCAGCCCCAGGAGTCCCTAGCATTGAGCCCTTGCAGTTAAAGCGGTTTCAAGCTGGATTATTATTTCTGCAGTGTGTTTTGGCCCAGAATGCGATGGCTGAGGTGCCAATTCTAGTTTCTTTAATGTCTTTGGCTAGCAAAGAAGTGTGTGTCTGCCATAGTGACATGTCATTCCTATGGCAATTCCTTAA
>NC_056524.1:63853057-63945367 GCF_019175285.1 Sceloporus undulatus | reverse complement strand
TTTTCCTGATATAAAATCTTGAATAGGTTCAGCATCCTGCTGCAAAGATGATCGTCATGGCTTCTCATATGCAAGAACAAGAAGTTGGTGATGGAACAAATTTTGTTCTTGTTTTTGCTGGAGCCCTCATGGAACATGCAGAGGAGCTTCTAAGAATGGGACTCTCTGTTTCAGAGGTAATTTTTATTTTTCTTGGATTATTATTATTTTATTACATCCCGCCTTTCGCCCAACATAGGAACTGAAGGCAGCGAAGAACATGTATAAAGCAATACAATTGAAAACAGTATAAGAATATTAAAATATATAAATATAAAAATTTAAAAATAATTAAACAATTTAAGGAGTTAAAACAGTTATAAATTAAAATATAACATGTTAGAATAAAAATCATTAAAATTTGTAACATACACAACATTAAAAACTCAGCCCTTCTCAGGATTATTGCAGTTCCTATTAGTATTCCAGGACAATATGCCCTTGAATAATGATGTTACAAACAATTCCACTAAGCCAAAGTACTGTTGACTAGAGCCGTTTTATATATCCTAACGTTGCCAGATCCTGTCTGATATTGAAATCTAACCATGGTCAACTCTGGTTAGTACTTGGATGGGAGGCTGCCAGTGAAGTCCAGGTGCAGTACAATGACTGCCAGGTGCTGTAGGCTATAATTCAGAGGAAAGAGCTGACAAAACCGTATCTTGCCTAAAAAAACTGTGTGAAATTCATGGGGTTGCCATACATTGATAGGTGACTTGAAGGCACATAAACACACAAAGACTGTTGGATAAGTGAACAGAAGACTGTAGCCCCATTCTAATTTTTGTCTTACATTTTTCAAATTACTTTTGAGCAGTGCTAATGTACTTTGATCTCCTTCCATTGTGATTTGTACAGAATTCTTTGGAGGTTTTTAGGGAGATTTATTCAAATTGACTTTCAACAACAGAAATGTCATTTTTTTGGTATAAAGAGTTCAGTATATTTAATTGCAGGTCATTGAAGGCTACGAAAAAGCTTCCAAGAAAGCCCTAGAAATTCTACCTGATCTAGTATGTTGCTCTGCAAAAAATCTTCGCGATGTTGAAGAAGTGGCATCTTTGCTGCAGACTTCAATAATGAGTAAACATTGTGGCAATGAAGTCTTTTTGACTAAGCTTATTACTGAAGCATGTGGTAAGTGTTAATATAAATATATCTAATGTTGTTTGCAGTTTGTTCATTAACACCCTTTACATTTCATTTTTATGCAAGCTTTGCTCAAATTTGGCTTTTGTACTGGAAACCAAGGCTTAAATTGCTCCCTGTGTTTTTTTCTCACTGGATGTTGCTTTATATTATGGATTTTCTGTCTTATAGGTAGATTTTACAGTGCCTGTAAAAGGAGAATACAACTTAATTTGTTTATAACTTAAAATATTTTTATTTGGCCCATTAAATTGGGGATGTCATTAAGTAACTAAACTAGAAGGTTTTTTTTTTTTAAAAAAATGTGCTTCATTTAATAATCTTGCTGAAAGTAATGCGATTTTGCTTTTTTAATTCTCTCACAGTATCTATATTTCCTGAATCGGGTCACTTCAATGTTGACAACATTAGAGTGTGCAAGATCTTAGTAAGTAATCATTGCAATTTCTTACCCGTATTGTATGTTTAGTCTCTAAAGATGCTTATAACAGGAAGCAACTTTCATTGAGCTTTATCAAAGTTACTGGTTGCTATACTTAAAAGGTTTCAGCATTGCTTTGTAAGATTGATGTTTTAGGAACAAAACTTCTTAATAAAAAATGGTTGTTACAAAACAATTTTTGAAAAAGCCTTTCTCAACATTAGTAAGATAGAGGCAAAATGTTGGAAAGATACGTTCTGTGACATTTGAATTTTTAGCAGATATTGGGGCTTTCCAGACGGCCCTTTGGGACGTCCGGAGGACGTCCCATTTTAAAAAAGGGGCGTCTCTTTTAGACGCCCCTGGGCCTCGTACGGACTCCGTCCGTACAAGATGGCGCCGGCCTTTCTACATGGCCGGCGCCATCTTTACGCATCGGATGCACAGCGTCCAGACGCGTCGCGACGCTGCTGACGTAGCGAGCGCGCCCCTGGCGCCTCGCTACGTCGCAAACGCGACGCAAAAAGAAGCTCCATTTTGGAGCTTCTTTTTTCGGTCCGCGCGGGAGTCGGGCCGTCTATAGGCTCCGGCTCCCCCGCGGACCTTCTGGCGGCGGCGGCAGACCGCCGCAAAGCGGCGGTGTGTAGCCCGCCATTGTTTCTATATATATGAAGTTCTCCCAAGAGTTTAGCTCATGGATACTTGTATACATAACAAAGGGCCTGAACAGGACTGGAGCATGACTTTGGTGTGGCTTCCAGAGTCCTAGCACGCATGCATTATTTAAACGGCATACCTCCAAAGTGACCCGAAGGAGCTTTATTTTGGCCTGTCTGTTCGGGCCCAAAGTTGAGGTTCTTAGGTAGATTTCAGAGAAAAGCATGCATTATGGTTTCAATAATGTCAGCATAACTGTGAATCACAATAACAATGCAGATTATTTTGCATAAGTGGGAGACAGTAGGTTGGATTTGGAGTAGGTAATTTTCCAGTCTACTTAGACAGGAGTGTAGGGAAATCCAGTCCACCTAATGCAGCAGTTTTTTCTTTGACTGTATTTTCCAAAGGAGGAGTTTAGAGTTTGGTGGAGCAGAGTTTTAAATAAAAGAATAAATCTAATGATCTTAAAATTAAAAATACAGTTTCTTAACTAGGGTTGGAGGATAATTGCCACTTTTTTTCTTCAGGGTTCTGGCATTTATGCATCAACAATTTTGCATGGAATGGTTTTTAAAAAAGAAACTGAAGGTGATATTACTTCTGTCAAAAATGCTAAAATAGCTGTCTATTCTTGTCCTTTTGATGGTATGATCATGGAAACTAAGGTATGTTATGGACATCGTCTGGACAATAGCATTATTCTTATATATTTAAACCATTTATACCCTCTTATTGAGCTGGCAAGAATTCTAGTGTTTACAAAACTAGAAAAACAAGTCTGGCCTCAGGTTAATAATCTATTAACTAATTAAATAATATAATCTATTAATGGTGTTGAATTTGATGCACTATGGGGACCCTTCCAACTCTGTGATTCTATAAAAAGGAATAATGCAAAAGGAGTATGGGAAAAGAAATAGGAAATTTGAGGAACTAATTGTTTGTTAATAAAGCTGGGGAAATGACCTGGTGCAATTTGCATGTTGCTCATTTTACCATTATCAGTGGGATTTAGTACTACCAAAAGGAGAAGATAAAAATTGCAGTTTTCTCAGACAAAGCTCTGGAGTTATCCTGCTTTTTTTTTTTTTATCTTCTCTAGCTTTATGGAATTGTTACTCCCTGACATTTGTGGGTAGAGAGAGAACTTTGTTACTACTATGTATTCAGAAATATGTAGTAGAAGCTTAATCTTTATAATGTTTATAATTGTCTGGAAAAATCTTATCTGAGATATAAACAGTCAAAATTTGTAGTCACTTGCATGTCTACCTCAATTTTATAGCAGGTGGGAGGACATGGGAGGAAAGATGGCCAGCAGCAGGAAGACTCCATGCTTTCCCCTATGCTCTCCATGATACACAAAGAACAAACAAGAGGTGTCTTGTATCGTGCTTTGTATCTCAGGGATACAATCAGTTTGATATCATTTATGTAACCACAGCACTAACTTTTCAGACACTACAATTGTGGAAATGGCTATCTATATATGTCTCAGTTTACATTAAAGTTTCTCTGTGTAACTGAATTATGAATCAGGGTGCACATAAAACCCTGCAGCCTGGCTTTCCATGGAAGGCTTACCTGGAGAAAATAAGGAGCCAGTTATGCATATTTACAAATCAATGTTTAGTTACTAGTTATGAAGAACAGAAGAAAGGACCACCATCAGTCCTATGGAATAATACATGTCAGGATGGAAGTAGAGCAAAGCACTCTCAAAAAACAGCTGAGCTTCTTTTCCCTTTTAAACTTTTGAACTTTTTAAATGTTCTTAAAAATAATTAATGGGCAAGAAAATCTATGTTTTGTCGTCACTCTTGTCAGAGATAGCTTCTGGTAATGCCGCAAATTACTGATTTGGAGTTGCATTATCTTTTTGGATGCTTCTTGTCTGCAGTAACTGAGACTCTTGGTACTTCAGTTCTTTCACTTTTTAGCTTACGTGTATTAAGCAAAACATAGCATGAATTGCCTTTAAGAACAAGATACAGTCGGCTTGCCCCATAAATGGGCTTTCCATATGTGGACTTGAGGTAATGGTGACAGGAAGCCCCATTTAGATGAATGGTGCATGTTTCTGTGGCGTGCGTGCCACGCTGCACACAGGAGTGCACACCATTCATCTTGACCCATTTCAAACTGGCTTCAGAGCGGGTTACGGAGTTGAGACTGCCATGGTCGCCTTAGTCAATGATCTCCGTCTGGCCACTGACAGAGGAGATACTACTCTGCTGGTGCTCTTGGACATCTCAGCGGCCTTCGATACCATTGACCATGGTATCCTTCTGGAACGGCTGGGAGAATTAGGTATCGGGGGCACTGTGCTCCAGTGGTTCCGAACCTATCTCTCGGGTAGGTTCCAGATGGTGAGGCTGGGGGACTGTTGCTCTCGTAAAAGAGAGCTTACATCAGGTGTCCCTCAGGGCTCCATTCTGTCCCCCATGCTGTTTAATATTTACATGAAGCCGCTGGGAGAGATCATCCGGAGTCATGGAGCTCGGTGTTATCAGCACACTGATGACACCCAGATCTATCTCTCCATGTCTCCGACTGAAACAGTGACTAAGGATGGCATCTCTCCTCTGGATGCCTGCCTGGGGGCAGTAATGGGCTGGATGAGGAAAAACAAACTCAGATTGAATCCAGAGAAAACAGAGGTACTCTTGATAGGTTCCCCTAGCCCGGGCAGGGAAATTTGTCATCCTGTCCTTGATGGGATTAAACCTCCCCTGAAGGATAAAGTATGTAGTTTGGGAGTACTCCTGGATCCATCCCTACATTTATCATCTCAAATAGATGCGATGGCCAGGAGTGCTTGGTATCAGCTCTGGCTGATTCGCCAACTACGTCCCTGTCTGGACCGGAGGGACCTAGAAAAGGTAGTACATGCACTGGTAACCTCTTGTTTGGATTTCTGCAATGTGCTCTACATGGGGCTACCTTTGTATCAGGTTCGGAAACTGCAGCTGATTCAAAATGCTGCAGCCAGGTTAATTACGGGGACACTGAGATCCGACCATGTAACACCTATTTTAAAATCTTTACACTGGCTGCCTATACATTTCTGGTCCCAATACAAAGTGTTGGTTATTACCTTTAAAGCCCTAAATGGCTTGGGCCCGGGTTACTTGAGGGAACGCTTCTCCCTACATAATCCTCCCCGCACGCTCAGAACTACAGGAAAATGTTTACTCGACCACCCTAAGCTGAGATTGGTAACAACACAGCAACGGGCATTTTCAGCTGTAGCGCCCTCCTTGTGGAATGCCTTCCCTGAAGATATCCGCCACAGTGAAACGGTGGAAGCCTTCAAGAAGGCTTTAAAGACTTATCTCTTTCAACAAGCCTACCCTCCCAATTCCATCTAAGATTCTACCTCCCCTATTGTTTCTGCAGTTTGGTTTTAATAGATTGCGATGTTTTTAACAGTTTTTTATCCGATGCTTTTACTGTCATTTGAATTTAATTCTATTTTAATATGTATTTTATGATGTAGACTCTTTTTACTGTTTTTACTGTTTGATTAACGACATGTACACCGCTTTGATCGTTGGAAAAGCGGTTTATAAATAAACATTTATTATTATTATTATTATTATTATTATTATTATTATTATTATTATTATTATTATTATTATTATTGTGGCTTGACCATGCATGGAATTCATTTTACGCGGGGTGGTGGTTTGGAACGGATCCCCGCGTAAAACAAGTTTCCACTGTAGTTTAAAACAAAAATTAATAGAAGCTTGGCATATGATGGGGAAAATGTTTTCTGTCTACAGGGAACTGTACTAATCAAAAATGCCGAAGAACTGACAACTTTTAGTAAAGGAGAGGAGAACTTAATGGAGTTACAAGTGAAGGCCATTGCTGATGCTGGTGCAAATGTTGTAGTTACAGGTGGAAAAGTGGCAGACATGGCCCTTCATTATGCTAACAAATACAAACTTATGTTGATCAGGTAAGGATTTACAAGATGAAATAGTCTAAATCTCCTATGCACAATGTCTAAATGATTATAGCCTACATTATAATTTGATGGTAGTGATAAGTGATGCTGAGATTAAGATGATCATGTACTAGTTTTCCATACATTTTCAGGCCTAACTCCCACTCACCCAGCCTTAGCACTACATTTCGCTACAACTTTTGCTGATAACCTTAAGGACATATTTACTTTTCACTGGTGGAATGGGTCTTATCCACTAATTCCAGTGTACGAGTTACTGAACTGATACAGTTCAGATTTTCAGGCAGTTTAGGTGCACTTGATAGGAGACTCTTTTACTGGGGTACCTTGTATAATGCACTGTAGTATTTTGAGGAAGCTTTGATTTGATATAGAAATGTGCCACTCCTTAAATAAGAGTACATGTTCTGGATTGCTTAACACATTAGTGTCTGAAGTCGCTATATATGTTTGCAGGGATTGATTGATACACATATGCTGGGATTGATGTCAATACTTTAGACATTGGTCTTTCCTTTATAACATAAGCTTTTTGAACATATATGAAAAATTTTATTTCATTGTACTAAGAAGAATTTCCAAATTATGGAAAGAATTTTTGCCTTGAACATTATTTATGTATTTTTTAAAGGCTGAATTCTAAGTGGGATCTCAGGAGACTATGTAAAACAGTTAGTGCTACAGCCCTTCCCAGACTGGTATGTAAAAAAACAACAACAATGCGTTATTTTAATGGAGATTTGTTTCTTGGTGTAGGCATAATACTTTTTCTTTTTTCTAGACACCACCAAATCTAGAGGAATTGGGTCACTGTGACAGTGTGCATTTATCAGAAGTTGGGGAAACACAAGTAGTTGTGTTTAAACATGGTATGCCTTGCTATTACTTTAGTAAATTAGATTTTGTTCTGTTTATTACATTAAGTATGCAAACTTAGCACATAATAAAGCTTCATGAGTTAAATCTTGATTTTTCCCCACCAATTGTACAGACAAGGAAGATGGTGCTATTTCTACCATAGTAATTCGTGGCTCAACAGAGAATCTCATGGATGATGTAGAAAGAGCAGTAGATGATGGTGTCAACACTTTCAAAGTACTCACTCGGGTGAGTAAAGTCATGTGAATAGATAACTTGTTTTTGAGAAATTATTTTATGAAATACCTCATGAAATGTAACCCTGCTATGTGTCAAGTTGACTCCATTTTACGGTAACTATGTCATGGGTTTTTTCTGGCAGAATTTTTTCAGAGGAGGTTTGCCAGTGCCTTTTTCTGGTTGAGAGAATTTAACTTGCCTAAGTTCACCTAGGGGGTTTCCATGTCTGAGCACAGATTTAAACCCACTGGAAACTCACACGTTTCCTAGAGTCCTAGCCAACACTCACAGAACTACACCACACTGGCTCCTGCTACAATCCTATTATACAAAAGCAGAAATTATAGGAATTTGTATAGCCTACAAAAAAAGAGTATAAATTTAAATGAATATACATGAAGTATGATAAGTATTTGGCTGTATGCAGGCGCATACACACAGTCCATCTATCTGTATATGCATACACACATAAATATACATAGCATAACATATAGTATACATACTAAACTATGAGTGTATCCATTTAAGTGTGTACATTTTTATATAAGAAAGCAAACCCACTATGTAATACGTATCTTTAGAAATAAATGTTTCTAAAGCTTTCATACTTGAATTGGCACTTGGAAGTCATAGCCTATAAAATATGATAAAATCTGCACATTTTCTAGGATAAACGACTTGTTCCAGGTGGTGGTGCAACAGAAATTGAATTGGCGAAGCAGATCACTTCATATGGAGAGGTAAGTTACAAATGGTTTTCCTTATTAAACTTAAAAATTCTGCTAGAATTTGGATCAGAGCCTCCTCCCTCTGAAAGTTCAAAGCTTGGGAGTGTTCTTGGCTGCAGTAGTGCTCTTCATGTGCTAGAGTGCTTGAGGTGGTCAGCAGTACCTTTGCTAAGCTTTGGCTGGTGCATGAAACTGGCCATAATAATGATAAGCTTAATTATCTTTTGACTACTGTAAACTGCTATGTCAGTGGTGCTCTTAGAAAGTGTTCAAAAACTGCGGCTACTACAACATGCGCTGGCCAGGCTGTGGTCTGTTAAGAGCTTTAGTGATGTGATATTGCTGGTACTGTATTAACTACACCAATTTCATTGGTTTCCCAGCCATATTCAAAAATAAATGGTTTGAGACCAGAATATGTGAAAGATAGTTTCTTTCTGTATGAGCCTACCCATAATATGAGATACTCAGCTGAGGAAGCATTGTGTGTTTCATCTTCAAGTGATACAAGGTTATAGGTACATGCATTGTATTCTATAGCAACATGTTGATTGTGGAACTCCCAATGAAGGGAAGAGGGATCAATTTGGATCATGCTGATGAATTAATTTAGTCTTATGTTAATTTAACAAAGTGGCTGACTAGTGACCAATAGGAAGTTAGCTAGCAGAGATGAATTCAACTTCGCCCTCACCTCACATTTCCTGGCAGTTGATATACAGAGCAATACTGTCTCTGATGTAGGAAGTGATAAATACTCATCCCAAATAGCACCCATTGGTTTCAAAGTTCTACATAAGTACTAATGCTGCTAATACTTTTAGTTTAGCAATGGCCATTTTCTTCTATCTTTAGACTTGTCCAGGTCTTGATCAATATGCTATCAAGAAATTTGCTGAGGCATTTGAAGCCATTCCCCGAGCCCTGGCAGAAAATTCTGGAGTAAAAGGGAATGAACTTATTTCTAAGCTCTATGCTGTACATCAAGAAGGCAACAAAAATGTTGGTTTTGATATTGAGGTAAGACTATATATGATGTCCATTAGTTGTAACTTGGGAAGGGAAATGGCTGCAAGGTAAATGTTTATAATTTTGCTTTGGTTAGCAGGGTAACCTTTTGAATACTGTTGGGTCAGATGTATTTCAGGAAGGCCATAGAAACAAAATACCTCATAAATATTAAGCGTGACGATATTTCTGAGGTTCTTTGATTAAAAATAACCCAAAACATGCCTTTTATTCAGGTGATGACTTTAGAGAATTCTGGCCATGAACTTTCTGTCCATTTTTGACAGGCTGAAGCTGCAGCTGTGAAAGATATGTTGGAAGCTGGTGTATTGGACACATATCTTGGTAAATACTGGGCAATCAAGCTGGCAACAAATGCTGCGGTGACTGTACTAAGAGTTGATCAGGTAAGTGGGCATAATGGGCTCTTTTGATACTGTATCTGTATACTGTGCAAACTCATAGCCTATTGTAACAGTTATACAGATATTTCAGAATTTCATTACGGTTTGAGGTTCTGCTTTATGGTTTAACTTAATGTTCTATTGTTATAGAGCATGGGTGGGGAATATGTGGGTCTCCAAATGTTAGCTCTAGCCAGTGATGAAGGATGATGAGTGTACTTCTGCATTTGGAAGGCTACATGTTCTCCATCTTCAGTGTAGAACCTTACTTGACACTACTGGTAGCAGCCCTTTGTGTTTGCAGCTGTGTACAAAACAGGAGTATTCAGAATTATGTTTATGCAGAGACTTGTTTAAAATTGAAATTGTGGAAACCAGTGTTTAAATATGTAATTCCTGTAGATTATTATGGCAAAAGCAGCAGGTGGTCCAAAAGCCCCTAAAGCACCAGAAAACTGGGACAAGGATGACTGGCAAGAAGGCCCCTGAACATAGCTTGCAGTAAGATTTAGTGTCATGTCTCTCCTGTTCACAAGAACAGAAACTCTGCATGAGTACTTTACACCCTGCTTGGAATTGATGAGTGTTTGCTTTCAAAGAATTGTGTGTTGGCAACATCACTATCTAACAACCTGCTTGAGACACTGAGAGTGAAACATGGTACTGTATTAGATGTTCTTAAAACAGGCTAAAATATTAGTCAGCAGCTTAATATGCATGATCCCACTTTCAGTATGACAGGAATACTGTGTTAACTAACCCTTTTAAACTTGTTAGTGTGGTTTGCTGTCATGTGTTAACATTCAGTATACCCAGGTATATCTGAGGGAATCTAGACATATGACACAGTGACTGCATTTTGGAAATTGTGGCAGCAGAATTGTGGTCTTACCTAGAGATCAGGAATCCCCCTTTACCTTCATCTGAAAATATCTTTAGGATATTTCAAGAGTATTGGATGCAGATCAACATTGACCATGGCAACTCAGTCTTAAAATATTTTTGTGGAATGCGTAAGAATGTATTCTGTAAGAAGCTGTTTTACAATGCATGTAAAAAGCAAAATAACTTTCCTTTTAGGAGGGTACTCATTTTCCTTCTATGGAAGAATGTCTTGAAATATATTTTGCTTTCTGTGTACTGTATTAACATAGGCACACAGTACAGACAATTTAAAGCAGTAGTACTCTGTGTTTTGTATTACTCTGCTGCAACATAAGAGCATACATTAGTTTAGGTGTTGCAAGTACTAACATAATGATAGAATGTGCAAGGAATTATAAAGGTCCATAATAGATAAAATCCAGTTCTACCATGCTTATTATATAAACTGGAGGCAACAATGTAATAACAATGTAATAACTTTCTTCTTGTAGATCATCATGGCAAAACCAGCTGGTGGCCCTAAACCGCCAACAGGAAAGAAGGACTTGAATGACGACCAAAGTGATTGAAACAATTCAGTGTACTTCTTCTAGGAGCTGTGTATCTTGTCATGTGTTACCTACCTTTAAATTATGAGACTAATCTCTACTAGATGCTTGTCTTGTACCATTTCAATAAAACAGTTTCAGTAAAAGTTGCTCCCATGTTCTATTAAACTTAGCAATTTAAAGAGTTTCAAGGTAATACATTCAGTATCTGTGTCTTGGTGTGTACAAAACCCATTTTAAAATCAATATAATGTATAAATTCACAAATCTCAGCTACTTTAATCCAGATTTCCATTGTCCATACTGTGCACCAAATTTAAGAGCCTATGGGATATGCCATGTTTGGCATGTTTCCTCATTGTAATGATCCTTTTGAGTTGTAAAGAGGCAATTGCCCTTGTAGTTTGAAAGGACCCTTCTGGAAACAAAGGTAGCTGGCCTTGGAAAATAATGCCACAGTTCTATGTTTTTCTAGAAAGATTCCCCCTGCTTTAATCTCAAATTATCTGTATTAGCAAAAGGATGGTTGATGGTGCAGTTTGGATGATTTAAGCTCAGTGTAACTCTCATAAGAAATCCTCTCCAGTAACAGGAGAAACTAGAAGACATATTTCATTTGGCCAATTTATCACCAAAAGAACATTACAAGCACCCCTGTGAAAGTAAGAAAAATGGCATGTAATTATTTGTATTTCCAAATGAAATACAGTGGTACCTCGGGATACGAAATACCCAGGTTACGAAATTTCCGGGATACGAAAAAATCCCATAGGAAATAATTGTTCCGGGTTACGAATGTTTTTTCGGGTTACGAAAAAAAATTTGGTGCTTTTTTCGGCTTTTTCGCACGGAATCGTGGCTTTTCCCCATTAGCGCCTATGGCAATTCGGCTTACGAAGGCTTTTCGGGTTACGAAAGCGGCCGCGGAACGAATTAATTTCGTAACCCGAGGAAGCACTGTACGCTTTTCCAGAAATAATTTCTGAAATGACACTTGAAGAGGCCTTGTACTGCTGCCAGCAAACACTCTTTCCTCAGCTGTAAAGATTTTTTGCTCCATCCTGAATGAGTGGCTATGTAGAAGGAGAAAAGAGTACTAGAGAAATCACCTATGCTGAGGCAGGTGATTTCCCTAGTTACTAATTGGTAGGAAAATAGATAATTTTTTTGTGCTGTACCACTGATTAGAGGAAAAGCAGCTGGAAAGGAGTGTTTACTTATTGCTATCTGTTTTGCCGGCAAGTGAATGGGTGAATGAAGTTAGGCATGTTTTAAAATTAAACTATTGAATAGAGGAAAGAGCAGCAATCATGAAAAAAGTGTGATGAGGGCTATTAAGATTTCAGAGTGGAGATGCAATGTTCTAAAGTCTCAGGGCAGGGGATGGGAATGCAGCCTTCTAATTCCTGGCCTATGAGGATTGCAAGGGATATGTTTCTTGTGATTTTAAACCAGGTACCAGCACAATTTATAAAAGCATTGTGACTCTCACATGGTGGGGATCTCTATGGTAGTCTTAAGCCTTTAATGCAGGCTTTCTTGTTTCATGTCCTCAAGTCTTTTTTGACTTATGATGACCCCCTTTTTTGGCAAGATTTATTCTGAGGTAGTTTCACATGGCATTCCTCTAAGACTGAGAGAGTGCAATTTGACCAAACGCACACAATAGATTACCATGTATGAACTGAAAGTGGAACCCAGCTTTCTGCTATGTGTTCTAACCACTACAGAATTGATCCTTTGTATCAACCAATTCAAGTATGCCTTGCTTGAAAATATTTTTTTTAAAAAAATTCTAAAAGCAAACCTTAATTGCCATTTTATATAAAGGACAGCATTTTACTATACATTGTATGTAATGGGACTATATATCCATGGGCATCCAAACTCCTTCATATACCAAGTGCCCACTGTACCACTTTGTGGTTTTTTTTTCCAGGTTTTCTAGTACCTACATAGCTAAAGCTAGAAGGGTTTTTAAAGGGGGCAAAAATTCTCAATTAAATGACAAATAAGCCCTCTACGCTACATAAAATAAGGATAATTCATGTTAGCTACCATGAGTTAGTTTTAAGGATGTATTTTTTATTTAAAACCAAGAGTAAAATTTTCAAAATGCAAATTAAATAAATGTACACAGGTCAGCTGCATAATTTGCTGAATCCAAGTTTCCTTCAGATCAATTGGTTGTAGAGCAAGTCTCAGTTCCTTAGATAATTTACAGTAGTCGTTCATAGAATAGGAGGTATGCTTGTGCATTCAGCACTTTGGATATAGGCACTGCTTTCACCTGGGTGTCACTTATATGAAACCATTGTCCTTTGGCTGATTCAGTCTCTTCTGTATCTGCTGAAATGGGGGGAAAGCAAGCAAATTTGCTGTGTTATAACATTTTGGCCATTAGAAAATTAGTTTTACATTGGTCTTTCAGGGTACATTCTACTTACTTTGCTGAATCCTGCCATGGAGGACAAGATCAGAAAGTTGGTTGGCAGTAGCTCTTGTCTTCACATAAGCAGTGTAGTGGCCAGATCTCATAGTACCACTATGTTCAACAATTCCATATAGGGCATACAGGACCCTTGAACTCCCTTCTGCAACATTCTGTGAAAACACAAGAGCATTTAAGGCAGCTTGATTTTATTTTGTATGAATGAAAAAGTTAACATTTTAAAATTCCTCTGTGTCCACACACAATATTTTCTACTGTGTCTTGATTTGGATTTAAAGGGATTCCTTCCTAAGAAAGCAGCAGTATGTTTCGCAGTAGGAGATGAAAGATATTAGGACACCTAGTTCTTGTTGAAAATGGTGGTTGCAAACAAAATACATCAGAACAGAAATGTATCCATCACATTTTAATCCATAAACTAGGATACTATGAATTTCTTGACATCGGGAAATGTTCTACCAAGGATGCCATTATAATGGTTTTATCTTCCCTTCCAGCCCTCATGATCATTGCAGTCCCTGAGTCCTAGCCTATCCTAACAACCAGTATTTGGGAAAGTCAGACAAAAATTAATGACAGAGAACTCATTCAAGTGGATATTACCAGGACGTAATGCCAATGATTTTCTGGAGGGGTCTGAAGGAAGTCTTAGGTGCAGAGTGGCAATGAAAAAAGGGTGGAGTCATTTCAGGGATCAAGAGAAAAGATGAAAGAAAGTGATGGACCTTGATGGAAGGTGACAGAAAATGATGTGCTAGGATACAAGCTGGTAGTAAGGAATACATATTGAGCTTTATGGAATAGAGGCTATACTTTGTTGGGAAAAAGTGGAAGAATAACAAGGGGCAATAAGGCCATAGAAAGGTTGTTTTTTTAAAAAAAAATAAGTACGTGCAGGAGTCAGGAGTGTAAAGTCAACACAGGAGGATTTAACATGGGATCTTGCAGTGTCAGCAAATAGCTGGAAAGAAATCAGGAACCCAAAGAGAAAAAGACCAGAAAAAGAGAACATAGACCCGGTACAGACGGGCCTCATGGCACATCTTGATGACGTGCTAGAGTTGCCTCGGGGCGTCTCTTACAGACTCGCCGCAACCCTAGCACGTCTTCCATAAGTCAAAATGGCGGTGTCCTGTACAGATGGGCGCTGCTATTTTGATGCGACGGACATCTAGCGTCTGCATGTTGCGGCACCATAATGATGTCGCGAGTGTGCTATTGGTGCACTGCAACGTCATGGTGCAGCAAAAGAACCCACTTTTGTGGGTTCTTTTTGCTCCGCAAGGAAGCTGCACAGTTTGTCCGCTGCGGCTTCCTCGTGGAGCAAACCAGGGTGCCTGCAGACCGCCCTTTTTGAGCGGTCTGTACCGGGCCATGGTGACAACTGCCAGAGCAGCAAAGTTATTTTGGTAACCTAATGAAAAAAGTGACATGGTGTGGTGACAGACCAGGGCAAGGGTGAGAAAGTGCTTAAAGTGAAAAAAGCCAAGGCTATGTGACTTTTCCACAGAGTGTATGTTGTTATTGCTGGATAAGAAGAATGAAAACTAAGTGGTTTACTTGAGAAAGATTAAATGTGCAATCTTTTGGACTACTATGATTGTGCTGAAAAATTAAATAGAAATATTAGAGAGAACAATGGAAATGCAGGACTGGAGGGAAGGAGAGAGTTCTGACAATGCAAATGATATTAAGTAGTACTGAAAATACTGGCCACAATGAACCAGAGACAGTACACTGAAGGATGAAAACAATCTCAAGGAGTGATATGATAACATTGAAAAGTGAAGTACTGTCTGAGGAAAGAATGTGAGACACATAGATTAAAAACACAGTAAAAAAAACAAAAAGAAAGTTCATCATTATATGAGGAGGCTGTGCCTCATGCAACAGTTCTTACAGTTTTGAGGGAGGGTGGGATCAGCCTATACAGTAAAGCCAACCAAAGACATACTAGTTCTAGGAATTAGGGCTTCTTTATGGTGATAGTAGATCTTGATATATCTAGTTTTTTTCTCCCTCCAGGTCTGTGTCTTCCTGGTTCAGTCATTTGGTTTCAGAATGTAACATACATACAGTTCAACTTAGCAGTGGAGTTAGATGACTTCCTAGTCTACTCAATAAGCTAGGTAAATTCTGCACCCGGTGTCATGATCCCAAGAGAAGACAAATATATATATATCAAGGAGTTAGTTTTGTCTTAAATGGCACTGAACCAGAATCGAACTCCAGCTCCTTGATTTTTGTATGTGCATAATATATACATGGTAAGCATGTTTATTGGATGTACATACATTATGTTTTTAAGCATACAAGTTAAATTTATGACACACACACAGAGATTCTTTTAAAAAGCCCTTTTACAGAAAAAGTGGGGGTGTTGAGAAATAATGGAAATTAAATGTACTTCTTTCTTTCTTTACCTTGCACTTAACTGAACAGAAAGGAGCCAAATCTATTATTTCAGGAAATGTTATGTGCTTGTTCACTTTTTGGAGATTATATCCAGCCTAGGAAAGAACCACAGAAAGACACAAATAAAATGCATGCTATCACAAAACAATACTCCTACTTTTTCAGTTTGAAATATTGCTTCTTCAACTCAAAACATAAAAGTAATATGCCAGAGTAAACTGCCATTTGCTACATTTCCCTAAATGTTAACAAATGTTATCTACCAGAAAGGCCCAGCACTACAGTTCTGCAGATGGTAAGTGTTGTGGTCTTCACCTACCAAGGACAAGGAGGGAGCTGCTGCTGAGAAAGCCCTTTCCTGCATTTTCATTAGACATCCCTGTGAGGATGGCACAACTAAGAGAAAAACCTCTCAAGAATTTCAAAGACTGTGCAGGTTTGCATGGGAAAATGTGGTTGTCCAATAACCTGAATCTGAGCTGTACAGCTCATAACCAGCCATCCACATTGTGCCCAGAAACACAGCAGTAGCCTGTGGATCTGCTCTAACAAGGGAATCATATGTTTTCTGTAACCAACCCTTGCCAACAGTGTGGATGTAACTTTTGGGGCTAGCTGAGGCTCCTGAGCACTTTCCAAAAGCAGCTCTGTGTAGAGTACAGTGCAACAGTCCAAAATATCTTGAGCTGCCCTGCTAACAGAGAGTTTTAGAAATTTTACAAATAAAGTTAACAATACCTGTTGAAATCTTTTTAAGTGAAGAGTTAAAATTGGAGGCGCAAGAGAAATAAGCATTTGCTTTTTGGCATTAGTGTATACATGTTTCTTGGCATCTGGAGAAGAAGAGAAAAAACATGCTTTTTGTTATTGTTTAGTCAATTTCTATATCACTTCCCATCCCTAATGCTATTTTCAAGTGACATACAGAAATAAAAGCTTTAAAAAGAAAAGAATGCTTTATGTTGTGAAACTGTTCTTAATTTTGCATATAATGGATAAAAGAAATCAGGAACAATCCATCCAGATGGCAGGCAGGTATCCTTCAGATGCTTTAGGCTGTAGGCAGCATGCATATTTGCCAGAGATTATAAGAAATATTCAGCCAAAAATATCTGGAAGCTACTGTGTTGCCAATCCCTGATATAAAAAACTGAACACAGGTTTATCTATGCACAATAATCAATGGAAGCCAAATGGAATTTGTTTCAGATAAATTGAGAACACAACCATTTATGCTTTCTAAATTTATGAGAACTGGAGATTTTTACTCTTAACAAATTGAAAAAAATGTAACTTGAAAACAAATTAGCATACTAAAAAGCACAGTCTCTGAACACATGAAGCAATTCTGTATTTCCTTTCACAGGAAAAATGTAACAGATCTGAGAACTGGATTCTGAGATTACATTTGCTACCTGTTTCCAAGACAGAAGTACAGAGACTGAATGCTACAATTAGCTCTCAATCAAAACAAGGATCAAAGCCTATGAAATGTCCTTTGAGATAAACAGAAGCTCAGTTGCAACACATGAACCAGTGTGTTTGTGTCTCAACAATGAAAGCATACACTTGGATTTTGTTCTCTATTGCAAAACTACTGCTAATTACCATCCAGTATTTAAATATATGTGTTTTTCATTATGAAATCTGGTAGAGTATTACCTATTTCTTGATAATGTACTACCATTGCTATCTTACCTCGTGAGATGTTAGAAGAAATGACCAGCAATGGAAATAGAACTATAACAGAGAAGTGGAAGCTAAGTCATATGTAGAAAAAAAGGTGCCAGCCACAGATGCTGGCGAAACGTCAGAAAGAAACTGCTAGAACATGGCCACATAGCCCGAAAAACCCACAAAAAACTATGGATGCTGGCCATGAAAGCCTTCGACTTTACAAAGTACAGTACTGCATATTATGCCACACCCCACTCAAGTAGTTCTCAACCTTTTTTCACCCTAGAAGTCCCAGTCAATGATCAATGATTCAGGAAATTGAAATCCTAAATATCTGGAGGACTAAAGATTGAGACTGTCCTACTCCCAGTAACCTGATTGTTTGCCTAAACAAATGGTATACAGAAGCAGAAAAATAACAATATTTACCATTATCAAAATTGCTATATTCATTCAGCTTTGAGTAAGTTACTTCTTCAACTAAATTGCATAGACACTTCAAAATTGGCAACAACAATGCCCTAGATGGCCTTGTGAGAAGGCTACATGGAAAACCATCTCATGCACTCATAAAAACAAAGAAGTATCACACTCCTTCCACACTCTACTAAAACAAGTGCTCTGTGAAGTTATTTCTACTAGATGGGGGGGTGGGGGAGATAAAGAGTTTTTAGAAGGTACAACATGGCGTACTTTTTCCAGGAGTCTTTGGTCCACAAAGCTGCCTGCGTGTGCATACATCACAGAGGAGTTTATTGTTCTCACAAAGTTTTTCATTATGAGTGAACTGATATAAGCAAAGAAGGATTGAGCTTTCGTCTGTATTCATTGCTTCTCTGTTTGCAAGAGTACGAAATGCTGTTTCTGGGTCCTCATTCACTATTTCGTACATTTTTGTTTCTGAATTATGAAGTTTACTGAAGCTATCTGTATCATCATCAGCTTCTTCATCCAAGGACAGTTTGTGAAAACCATTGGCAGTATCCTCATCTTCCTCAATACTATCTTCTTTGAGAGACAAATGGTCAAATTTATTGACACACTCCACAACAGAAACTAAGCCTTCTGAGGGAACTTCCATACTAACTTCATTATTTGCTATGTGGTCGGAATTCTCTGTGTTTACATTGTGCTTTCCTGTATTCTGGGTTTCAGTTGCTATATTATGTCCATTTATACTGTCTTCACATGGGTTTAATGACTCTTCCTCTTGCTTTAGGCAAGTTATCTCAGAGTGACTTTCAACAGTTTCTGTTCCATTGCTACAACCATGGTCAACTTCATTTTTTTCAGAGGCACAGCTGTCTGTTAGAGGGATCACCTTTTCCTGAAACTTTTGCTGACGGCGCTGGTTCTATCAAGTGAAATACACAATATATTAAGAATTTATACCATAAGGAAAGTTACATGAATTTGTGCCAGATATGACATATAAGATATGGCTTATACCATATAGTTGGAATAAACAAATTATATTAATTAATACTGTATAGAGATATTCTGACAAGTTATGCATGTGATCTGACTATATCTAATTCAAACCATAGTTTAATGTTACAATGTATAAGTCATGATTGCCTTAAGCTCACACTCTCCTCAACCCCTAATATATAGGAATGTGCAACAGCACTTAGTTTCTTAGAACACTGTAGCATTAAATATATGTGCTTGCTAATGAGGCAAACTATGGTATTCTGAAACTATTGTTTCTCTAAAATTCTGTTCAAAAAACACGATCAAATCCTTATTTAAGGGTACATTACAGTTTGACCAAGTCACAGATTGCTGCATGTTATGCAATCACAAACAATGGCCAGGATCCAATGGGGCATAGTAAAGGGGGCAATTTCACATCCATGTATGCAGTCAAATCTGCTCTAGAGGACTAAGAAACCTTCTACAAAATAGCTTCTGATGGTGAAGATGGCTGCAGGGGACAGAAGCATATATGAGAATTAGATTCACATTACAGGATGTAGGCCTATAATTTATCACAAATTTGGAAGTTTGTTCAGAAATTGCAGCATCCAAGGTGAGGGAGGAGAGAGAGAGAGAGAGAGAGAGAGAGAGAGAGAGAGAGAGGATATATAACTTCCAAACTTACCACTTCTTATTTATACAATTCTAAACCATGAGCGGGACAACATGTGATACCACAAGTCTGGTATCACAGGTCCCTAGATGGTGTTTGTGTTTTAAATAAGGGTGAGTTTTTTTCCCAGTGATGGTGGTATAGGAGGTTATAACCTTTCAAGGTTGTCTAGGGGGCTAATGTGGCCCTCTAGCCTCTGACGGTTGCCCAACCCTTGTTTACCCATTTTTACTCACTCCACTACTAACCTTTGCTTGTTTTCTTGCCATTTTCTTTGCCTTTTTCTGAAGATGCTTACTTGTACCAGGAGTCTCCTCTCGGTCCTTCAAATAACAGTCATTTTCTATGTTGTCTTCATCATTTTCCATCTCATTTTCCTGTATCTTTTTAACGTTTTTCTCACCTATTTTTTTCTTACTACCCTTAAAAAGAAAAATATGAACTGTTTGGACAGGTATGGAGTGGTAATATTAGAGTACAGTTCAATACATATTTTGCAAAATATGCAGTCTGGCATATTTAATGAGCATTAAAAATAATGAGAAAAATAAATTGTTATTGTTTACAATACTTTGCAGGGAAGGAGAATTTGGCCTCAGTTTTCTTGGCTTTATTCAAGCCCTCAAAAAAAAAATGTGCCAAGCTTTCTTTCACATTTTCACAAAAATATATTTTTGTGATGTTAACTACCACATTAAACATAGCATGGAAGTAGGAGAAATTCTACAGTTACACTATGTATAATTAGTTTATTCTATAGAATCATAGTTGGAAGAGACCAAAGGGGCAACGCAGGAATACACAATCAAAGCACTTCCAATAGATGACCATCCAGCCTCTGTTTAAAAACCTCGAAAGAAAGAGACTCCACCACTCCAAGGGACCTTGTCCACTGTCATACAGCTTTTACAGTCAGGAAGTTCTTCTTAATGTTTAGGTGGAATATGCTTTCTTGTAGTTTGAGCTATAGATCGTTTGCTTCTTTTGAGTGTGTTCCACTGTGAAACAGCTCTTACCGTCAGGAAGTTGTTCCATTATTATTTGACCCTCATATGTTGTGGATTTGGTAGCAGGCACAACATGTGAAGAATAACGTGTACCTGTTTGCCTGACTCTGTGATTTCCTTACTTTCAGTTCTGTTTGTCCACATCCTGGAAAGACTGAAGACCTCTCACCTTCCAATCTTTCCAAGCTCTCACTTTAGCTGAATGGGGAAAGGTCTTCATATATAGAAATTTCTAGATCTCACCCACTTAAATTATGTGTCTTTTGTACATTTTCTCATAACCTGTTAATGAATACTGTCTTCTTCAAATGCTTCTTCCATTTTTGCTGTTTCCAGAATCTTAGCAACACAACGTAGATTGTACAATCTAAAGAAAGGCTCACATCTTTATGCTTACCTGTTCATTGAAAACTGGGAGTGAAAGATCAAGGAATGACTCATGCACTAATGAAACCTGAAATAAATATTTGAGTCCATTAGTAGGAGAACTAATAGTAGGAGAATTTAAAGTATCATATATCTTAGAGTCAGTGTGTATGAATTTAGCTGTACTGCGAAACTACTAGAGCTTGCAGCTGCTGGTGGAAAAAATGTCCCAAATTCCAATGCCACTGGGGAGGGCAGGGAGTTTGAAGCTAAAATTAGGCATTTAAGAATAATTAGCCTTATCCAAGAAAAGTAGTTAAGCAAGATGCCAGTACTGAGTAGTTTGCTTTGAGTCCCAGTTTTGGGGAAAGGGCAGGATATAAATAAATAATTTGGCCTCTGTTCTTCTGGCTGAACATAAAAAATAGAAATCACCAAAAATAAATTCTTTCCAAATACTTCTCTCTCAACAAGCTGCTATTTTATTCCACTTACATACAGATTTCTTAAGAACAGGAAAGTTTACTTTGCAAATTAACAAAAGGCTGAAAGCACATTCAAATCTACTTTTTACTTTCCTCAGTGCCTCTGCAGTCTTTATTAATTCCCCATTCCCAAACCAGAAAGGGAAAAAAAAATCTGACTAAGATAACAGTCATAGGATGATTTCTGAGGGAAAAGAAGAAAAGAAAAAACTCATTTTGGAAAAAAAATGTTTACACTGGATCTTTTTAGGAAGCTAGTGTAAATTTTTGGAGAGAACCCACTGGCAGGGGGAAGAGGGGAGATAAGGCTCATGTAGAAAAATGCCATCTGTGCTATTAGTCATTCTCCTTAATTTTGTGGGAGAACCAGGCTGTTTCTTGCTGAGTGGAAAGTGAAATATGTTTTGCATGTGTTCTCAGAGGAGCTTTCATTATATCCTTGGCAAGTGAAAACAGCAGTAGCAATAGCAAGTACATTTCTATACCGCTTATCAGTGAAATAAGCATTACCTAAGTGGTTTACAATGTATAAGCTAATTGCCGCCAACAAGCTTGGGTACTCATTTTAGCAACCTACTGAAGGATGCAAGGCTGAGTGAACCTTGGAGCCCCTGGGATCAAACTCACAACCTTGTGGCTTACAGTACAGGCATTTAATCACTGCACCACCAGGGCTCCCTAAATGAAAACCTAAATGAAAACATTTTCTAGATATTAAAGCTGGACCTAATTTGTAGGGCGCTGTATAAGATAAACCACTAAACTGGAATAAAAATGCAAACCTGGACAAACAATGGCATATAGGAAACATTATATGAAATTAAGACATGAATAAGGTTAACAATTCAACTTTGTGTGTTTTGTAAATGATGGTAATGATATAGATGAACACGGTCTTCTAACTGATCTTAGGCCTGGTAAATTTTCGTGGATTTTTTCATCACAAATAATTTATTTTGCTACAGTCAATTATGAGAAAGGGGAGCAAAAAAACTATCCTAGCCATTACAATCACCAGCTATGTATTCAGCAACTCTTTTGAATTCTTAGATTGTACCTGGAGGATAACAGAATTGGCACCTGCAAAACCTAGCACCTGTAAAACTGCCCTTTCCTGCCTCTACACAATTGCTGGGATGCAGATCATTGAGAAACCTGTGCCACTCCACTGACTGCCTAAAAATACCTTTACGGGTCAGAGTGGGAGTTATGTGTTCCTCAAGGCATTACTGAACTCAAAATCTTAGCAGTTTCAGGCCAACACAATCAATAGTAAGCAATGATGGGAACTGAAATTCAGCAACATCTGTAGGGTCACACAATTTGCACTCCTACTTTGGACTATAACAAACATCAAGCCACTCACAGTTTGGCACTCCTCACACATTATTGTACTTGTTAACTCGCCTCCAAAAACACGATCCACAAAGGTCTGTGTTATCTTTCTCTTTTCATATTCTGAAATGTTAGACAATATATTAATAAAGCAATCAAACTTTTTAATTTTAAAATATGCACTTGTTTTATAACAATACTGAACTGGTCATGTTCGCATATCATACTAAATTTTTATTCATGTTGTGTATATACAGTCAAGCAAATGACAATTTATTTTCGTTACTTCTGTCCTGTTTTTCTCTATTTTGTCAGCTTCTGCTTGAGAGGAATTGTTGGGAAAACAACACAGGTACAAGTAAAAGTTCACACAAAAGAAAAAGTCATTTTTTAAAGTGGGGGTTTGTTTGTAAGGATGAGTTCAGACATTAGTCAGAATTCAACAAATTATACCCAGGCTGTTACATGTGAATCTAATCAGTGATTAGAAAAGAAACGGTCAAAAGACAGAATAAAGACATTAGAGTTCCCGACTAGGAAAGAGGTGATGAATGGGGCTGCCAAATAGTCTCAAAGCACAATGTGAACATTTTAAATATTAGTTGTTCCTTTTTTTCTCCCCAAAATTATAGAGTAGAATCTATCAATCTGCTTTAAGCATGCCAAAAGGATGCTGTCATGTGCACCTGAGGTGGGGAAGTCCACTGAATAATTTAACCCTGCACTCTATACTGGTCAATGACAGAATAAATTTTATTACATTACATTAACCCTGCACTCCATTACTCCAGAAATAACCTGACGCACAAGTGTGGTTTTTGTGAGAAATGTGCACACATGTCTCATTAAGACTTTGACTCCATGAAAGAATCCAAGAAATGGCCAACAGATAGCAAAAGTTACCTTTGATCTTCTTTTTTAGTTCTTCATTTTCTTTGTCAGCAGAATTATTCAGTGCCTTAAAAATCCCAGCACAGATCCTCTAGACAATATAATTTTAAATGTTTATTAAACATAAGTATATATTTTATAAAAACAAATAAAAATAATACAGCTTTTTTGAGGTCCAACCCCCATAATAATAATTAAATGGAAATATAACCTTCAAGCACAAATTATTCTACCAATAAATATGCTATGTATAATATGGTACCATTCTTTCTGAGCATATTGTTTTAAAGACAGATTATCCCTCCCACCAACACCCACACACATATATTTGATCCAGTGGACGCTTCCAGTGACACAGCAAAAAGGGAGAGGGTTTTTGACATTTCTACAACCACTGAAGCCCCCAGCACCAATTCCCCTGCTATCTCAAGGAGTTCCCCAACCTGCCCAAGCAGATTTGTATAGGGGAGGATACAGGGAATAACAGAAAATGATTGAGGATGGCATCCCTCCCTATTCCCAGATGGACATCTATGCTGGATGACACTAACTGGATGCAACCTATTTATTTTTTAAAAAAATTATACATACAAACAAAAACTTGAAAAAGCAAAGAAAAAAGAGAAAAATGTAACAAACAAGGGGGAAAAAACCCCAAAACCCAAGAAATATTTATATTGATTTCTGACTTTCTTTATAATGGTTATAAATCTTAGCATCAAACTTTTAATTTTTTAAATATGAACTTCTTCAACTTAGCTAAGCCTAATTATCAGACCCCAGAATTAACATATTATTTTCATTTTCTGCAAGTCAATGAAAGGCTTCCAATCTTTCAAAAAAGTAGATGCAACTCATTCATATAAAATTGGTTCAATATATCTGATTCATATGGAGAGACTTGCATATATATATGACAAAACCCTAAAGATGGTGATAATTATAATAATGATAATAACTGCAGTCTAAATCTTACCCATTATGTCCATGAGAATTCACAGCTAGATTTTGTAGCATGAATTTTTCAAAAAACTCATTCTCCTAAACACTAGAAGTTGATGAAGCAGTATGTGAAATTCCAGCAGCCACCATACCAATGATGATTAGATACCTACTTGGACTTCTTCTGTTCGCATTCCATCTAGTAAGTAACGAAGCAGCTCCTGGCTGTCCTGTTGCTGATACCCTTTAAACCGTATGGCTCTGAGTAAGAAAGAAAACGAAAATAATATGGTCACAGATTAAAATGGATATCACTTTTGGTTCCTGGAAGACATATGGAGAAACAGCTGAAAACCAGGGCAAAAGAAAAGAGCGCTCAACAATGAAGAACAAAGTCTCACATCACCTTCAGATGTTCAGGTTTGTTTATCTTTTTATGCTACTGCCCCAGGAAATTGTAACAATAATCTGGAAATATTGTAATTACTTGTTTCATTGCATGGTCTTCCATATAATTTTGGTATGGAATAAAAAAAGTGCAGGGATATAGTTTCTTCAAGAGAATTACAGCACAAACCTACATAGGTCTGTTTAAAAATACCACTTACTTCCTGTTAAAATTGTACAGGATTGAAAACTTCAAATTCTAGAACTATTCGATGTCTGGATTGTTTAAGGGGCAAGATCCAGCAGTGGGCTTTTCCTGCAGATGAGTGGAATCCACTGATATTGAAAGAGGGCCAGTTCCTGCTACCCACTCCACCTCCTGTGGATCTACAAATATAGTTCTGGAAGGTTGGAGTAAGTTTTGGGGCAAAACAGAGGGATGCAGGGTTTGGGAAAGGAAAGAAAGTTTTGAAAATTCACTTGCATAAATTTGGATTTAGTCAACTGATGTTCATAAGGGCATAGCAATTAAGAAAGTTATAAGTGATTAGGTCAATTCCCTACAAAGCAGCCAATACATGAAATATGTTGTACTAAATCCGTTTTTCAATATTAGTATTGCCTTATACGGAGATACTCACTTTTTACAGATCTGGGAGAAAAGCTCTTTAGGAGTCACAGTTCCCTTTTGTGTCTCTTGCATTTCTGTCAGAAAGTGGCACATTGCTAAAGTAAGGGGTCTTGGCTGATCAAGTGTAACTTCTAGGGTTTCCTGAACACCACAAAAAGAAAGCAACTGCATTACATATTTTTAAACAGCAGCTTTGCTAGCCAATAATCTGAAACTGGAAAACAGACAGTTCCACTCTCTTAAGCAAAGGCACATTATTTTGTAGATTTAATGATCCACATCTAATGTAGTATTCATAAAAGAGCATTCTCACAGAATGAATTCTCTGTTCTCTCTTTGTACTTCACCCCTACCAAAAGTTTCTCATAAAGTTTAGAGAGCTATGAGGAAAGGCTTAGGAGTTGGGGCAAGGGGGGGATTGTAGCATAGGGAGGGAACTGAGGGGGATATGTCATCCGAATTTGCCAGTCTGGCTTAGAGGGGTGGGTGTGTATGGAGGAGGAGAAATGTGTATCCTAAAAGGAAATCCAGCCCCCAACACAGCCTTTCATTTCAAATGAAGATCCAAATGCTGGGAAACAAGGACACTGGCCGGGGGGGGTGGGTGGGGAGGAAATTGGTATCATTAAGACATAAATATATATCTGCAGTCCTGTACAAACTTAACAGGATGTAAGTAGCTTGTGTGTTCTCCACTTCCCATTTCATGTGGCCATGAGGAGATCAGAAAGTTCTGATTCTGTTTATAAAAGCTTATGTCAAACTTAATGTGCTGGGTTGGCCTATAACACTATTTACAGTTATACAAATCTGTTCAGATGTTAAAGCTCTCCATAGCAGTTCATGTTGACCAACATGGCAGGATCTTTGATTTAATTTATATCCTACCTTTCTCCCAATATAGGACTCAAGGTAACTTACAAAATTAGTTAAAACAAAATACAGTTAAAACAATGGATAACACAAAAGTTAAAGAATAATTAGAATCATAGAGTTGGAAGAGACCTCAAGGGCCATCCAGTCCAACCATCTGTCATGCAGGAACTCATAATCAAAGTACTCCCGATGGATGGTCACCCAGTGCCTCTGTTTAAAGACTTCCAAAGAAGGAGACTCCATCACACTCCAAGAGTGTGTGTTCCACTATCAAACAGCTCTAACTGTCAGGTAGTTCTTCCTAATGTTGAGGTGGAATTTCTGTTCCTATAGTTTGGCCTATAATTTGAATCCATTGTTCTGGATCCTATTCCATGGAGCTGCAGTAAACAAGCTTACTCCAGCTTCAATAAGACACTCCTTCAAATATTTAAACAGGGTTATCGTATCACCTCTTCACCTTCTCTTTCCCAGGCCAAACATACCCAACTCCCTAAGTCTCTCCTCATAGAGCATGGTTTCCAGACGTTTCACCATTTTGGTTGCCCTCCTCTGGGCACGCTTTAGCTTCTTAACATTCCAGGTGAGGCCTGACCAAAGCAGAATAGAGTGGTACTATTACTTTCCTTGATCTAGACACTATGCTTCTATTGATGCAGCCTAGAATTGCATTGACTTTTTTAGCTGCAGCATCACACTGTGGACTCAGCCATAACATGAAAGTGCAGTTCATTATTGTCACCACAAAACAGAAGAGGAGAGCATGCAAAGATGAAGTTATTTCATCTGATACAAAACCACAGTCATGGCGCAATTGCTTAGGCCACCTCCTCACTAAATCCATCAAAAAGTATGCAGAAGAACAATTTAACCTTGAAGAGAGAAGTTGCTTAAAGTGTTTAAAACCACCTCTTAATTATTTTAACATATCACAAAACAGCAGTGTACGTACTGCTACTGAGAATTCAGGGGGCTCAATTGTAATTGTAGAGTCAGCCATTTTAATCTCTTTCAAGAGCTCTCTCAGAACTGGGGTTTGTGATAAGTTCTGTAAGGAAAAATATACCAGGCATTAGACAGTTCAAAAATGTCTACAAGCTGAAATGAAAAGCTTTTAAAAACAATTATTTGAAAATTAATGTTCAGTTTTTAGTCCCTTGGGTCTATTATTACAGCTATTATAGCTGTGGTTTCGAAGTTTCCTTTTAACCTGGGGGAGGGGGATGATTATATTATATACATTTTGTTTTACTACACAGCAGTGGAAGAATAATGTAAACACTTAGTAAGGAAGCAACCAACATATCTGTATTTATGCACCAAAGAAACAACAAAGGTCCCAAAACAGAAAAATACATGTGGCCTGCCCCAAAAGGAGATTCTAAATTCAAAAAAGGGAGAGATATGCACCTAGTCTGGATGCTTTAGCTTTTTTGATTCTTTAATATTTGATGTTGTCATTATCCTGAGGGTTAATAATTTATTTTCCAATGCACATAAGCTTTTCAAAACAGAAAACATTAAAAGTAAAAAAATGTTAGTGTTAGCAACAGTATCTTAATAGCAGAACCTAACTTCTACAGATGTTTTGTGCAAGTGAAAAGAATATAATGCCACTGAATTTTCAAGATCTCCTAATCTCACAGCACCTCCACAAATTCCTCCAAGAAGGTCCTTCAGCCTGGAAGACTGTATAGGGAAGCTGTTATGATAGAAGTGGTGAGGAAGTAGGAAAGTCACATTGTTCAGTCAGTCTCACAGCTTATCTATTGGCCCTATCTGGAGGAAAATACCACTAACCCAATTAATCCTTATCACACACAGCTGCTTAAAGAGAAAAGTCTATATTGTCCATTGAGCTGCCAATTGCACTTTAAACTCTGAAGGATACAACATATACACCAGAGCTTTATTCATGACCTCAAAGATCTAGAAAGTACAAAAATGTGTTTAATGATATACCCAGAACAGCAATGCTACAAAGAGCTTTAAAAACAATAATTAGATCAGAAACAGAAATAAGTAATAGCAGTTCCAATGACTCTTCAGTACAAACAGGAGAACAGATGGACTAGAGATCTGGATATCTCAGCAATTTCTACCTTACCTGCAAAACAGCATTAAAGAAACATGTGTTTCCCAGGTTGCTGAGACCCTTCACTGTCATTTCTGCATTGCCATTTAAGTGAGCCTTGTCTTTGAATAAAAGCTCTTTTTTCTCCTTCTCTTCTTCATTTCTGTGATCTTTTACTTTTTTGTTTTCTACTGGTTTGTCTTCTTCCTCTTTAGACACTAAAAAAAAGCAGTTGATTTTAATTTTAAAATAAATAAGTTCAGATGTGATGTCAATCCAGTCACGGGATGTAGGAATTATAAATGTTACTTAGAGCGGAAAGTGGCATTATGAAACAAAATGCTAAAATTCTGGCTTCAGTCCTGAACCTAGATGCTCAGGTTTCTGCAGTTGCCAGGAGTGCATCTGCACAATTAAAGCTAGTGTGCCAACAGCATCTATTTCTAGGGACATCTTACTTAGCCACTGTGACACATGCCTTAGCTACATCCTGCCTGTACTACTGTAAGGTGTTCTATGTGGGGCTGCCTTTGAAGAATGTTTGGCACAGGTGGGGGGGGGGGGCCGGGGTTTGAAAAAACAGACCAAGGGGGCATGGGCGGCCCCGAAATGCGCTTTGAGTGTTCTTGTTTTTCAGGGAAAACGGGGGGGGGGGGGGGGGGGGGGGGGGGGGGGGGGGAAGAGACCAGCATCTTATGAAACCCATTAGGTTTCAAGAGTGTACCTACAGAAAGTCAAAATGGGAGCACTGCTCAACAAAATTCGAAGTCTTCTCTTCCCAAATGAAAATTTCCTTCACTCCCCAGACTTCTACCATTGAAATAACTTAAAACCTCAGCTGAGCATTTAGAAAGCAAATTTAGGCTTCCAAAGCAAAGGGATAGTCAACATTAGCAAGAGAATGAAAGCACAGCATGCTAAGTGTGAACACTTTTCAGTGTCTCACTCCCTGCAAAGCTAGAAATTTGGAGACTGAAGCAAAATTTTAATGTGGGTGGGCAGTTTGTATGCAGGGGGTATGATGATTTCATTTGTCCCACTCCCCGGTAGCCACCATCCACTTACATTTTCAATATCATAAGAGATCAATTATAAATATACATTAATATTGTTTTTAAACCAGTGATAGGAATCATGTGGCCCACCAAATATTGTTGGACTGCAGGTCCCATCAGCCCTAGCCAGCATAACCTATAGTGAGGAATGACAGGAACTGCAATCCAACAATTTCTGGAGGGCTGCATGATTCCTCAAGAAATTTAGTGGTGTAAAAAAAAATTAATGAAATGCATATGTAGCTATCCTATTATCATAAATTGTATATTAAAGATGGAAATTCCCTGCCTACAATTCCAAAGGCAACCATTTTAATGTGAAACCACAGCTGCCACTACTAAGAAGAAAGCAGGAGAAAGGAGAATATATTCGTAATCAGAAAACGTGTTAGATGATTATGGGACTGGCCATTCTCGTAAACATTTGGATCAGAGAGGAGAGATGGAGGTAAGAGAAATACTGGGAAAACCTTACAATATTAAAAATAGCCTGAGTAGGGTCAACAGACCCGATAATTGATCAAGTTGGAGCTTCCAAGTGTCTGACAGACTACTATTTCTAACTACTGATGTGATCATATTAAATACAAACTCAAGTGCAGTATGAAGTTGTTGTGGTTATTACATGCCTTCAAGCTGAATAGGACTGACTCTGACCCTTTCTTAGGATTTTCATGGCAAAATTAATTCAGAAGATGTTTGACAATGCTTTCCTCTAATGTTGAGAAAATCTGAGCTGCCCAAGCTCACACATTTGATTTCCATGGCTGAGAAGGGAATTGAATTGTGGTCTTCACGAATCCTAAACATTCAAACCACCATACTGTGCTGGTTCTCTCGGCATGTATGAGGTTAGTCACTATTAATTTAAATATATAGTCACTATTAAAGGTTGAGTCTCCCTTATCTGGAATTCTGAAGTCCAAAATATTCTAAAAACCAATTTTTTTCTATGAATGGCTGAGACAGTGACACCTGATGGTTCAACATACACAAACATTGTTTCATGCATAAAACTATCAAATATATTGTATAAAATTACCATCAGCCTATGTATATAAGATGTATAAGGAACATAAATTAATTTTGTGTTTAGACTTGGGTCCCAACTGCAACACATCTCATTATGTACATATATACAATTACTGGTATTCCAAAATCCAAATCAATAAATAAATACAAAATCCAAACATCTCTAGTCCCAAGCATTTTAGATAAGGGAGATTTAACCTGTAATTGCAAATTTACAATTACTTCTTTCTTCTAAAGCAGGGGTAGGCAACCTCTTTGAGCCGGGGGCCGAGTTGCTGTCCCTCAGACAACTGGGGGGCTGAAGCCAAAAAATAAATAATTAAATAATTTTTTAAAAATTTAAATAAATAAAGAAACCGGGACAAATGTAGGACAACATTTTCAAATGGTGGACACTTTTTTAAAAAAAGTGGAGGACATGCAAAAAAATTTGCTGATTTTTAAAAAAATGTTAATATAAATGCATGTTTCTGAGGCGTCTATAGACAATTGCCCCCCTTGCCCCTGCGCGTGAGAGGCCAAAGGCCCCGGCGGCAATCAGCGGCAGGACCGGGCTGGGGCCGGTCCCAAGGCCTCGCTGGGCCGCATCCAGCCCGCGGGCCGCAGGTTGCCTACCCCTGTTCTAAAGGCTTGTGGGCCTATCTGTGTATGCAGCCTATGGATGAAATTTTGCATTTCTGATTAGCAGTTAGAAAATACTATATTTTTAGAATCAGAAAAACAGTAATGCAGTTATTTAAGCTTTAAGCATACTCACTGACTCCTCAAATGTGAGTCAGTAACTAACACACACATTATGAGTAGATTCAAGTCTATTGTTCAAGGAATTTACCTTTATTCTCAATGTTCATAAGAGCTTGCTTCCTAACATAATCCACAAGTTGCCCCAACTGAGTAGAACTATTGTACTGGACCTCATTATCACATAAGTAGCACCTGTTTCAACAAAAAGAAGCAAAGCATATCAGTTAAGCACTCACAGGCTCCTAGGTTAAGTGTGGTTGACATCAATCCAAAGTACAGTTGGCCCTCCATTTCCGCAGCAGATCCATTCCTGACCCCCCGCGAAAACAGAGACTCAAGCATATTCAAGCCCCATAGGCACTAATGAAAATAGCGGAGGTCGCCCCTCCACGGATATTCAAGGTTGCAGATCTCAGATCCGTGAGTTAGGAGGGGCGACTGTATTACGATACTATGGCATGGTATAATAATATATTCACGTTTTAAATAAAGACCTATGACTAATTGTAATGTGACATTTGAAGGCAAAGTTTTTTGCAGGGTTTCTTATATTTTATATTTAAATTCTCATGGGAATGCAGGGTACTCTAGTTTTAATATTTGCATACTTTTTAATGATTTTAAATTGTTTAATGCATTATTTTAAAATGGTGATATTTTAATTGTGGTTTTTTACTATGTTTTTAACTAATTTTAGTGTTTGTGAACCACACACCAGAAGAAAGGCAGTATGTAAATGCAATAATAAATAAACTGTTGATGTGCAGCTGAACTCCTTAGAGGTTCCTTTTAGCTTTGAAATGTAGTATGTTTGATGTCCAGGGGATAAAACTGATGACTATTACTTGAGCTTTCTGGTAGAACAACAATGGACATTAGGAATTCCTTGCTAAATTGTGTTATTTGAGGGGAGATGACCCTAAATGTGACTTATTTTTAAAGTCCAGTAATTAGAACTATATTGGAAGCTAATTTTCTTTGAAGTCCCAAGTAAGCAAACATGGGCTTCTTTGTCCAGCAGACAATATCCACAGCACCCCTCCCCAAAAGCAGTCGCTATAACCCACTGAAAATTAATGTTTTTCAATAAATCAGAGCAATGTGTGCAGCAAACTGTTTATTTTCTACATATCCCAGTGGAATTTGAGCATACCCTACTTTCAGAAAAGCATCTTCTGTACTGAGGATAATAATATAATTAACTTTCATAATAGCTTTTGCAGTGGCATGCCTAGGGTTGATGTCACCCGGTGTGGTCATTCACAGGGGTGTGTAGACTTATAGGAGCAGGACTTCTGGTGCACAACTTCCACTGAGTGCAGGAACACGAGCGCACAGCTGAAGATGCAGTAGCCCCGGACTCCTGGGGAAGGCTAGAAAAGCCCTGCATGCCCTAGGAAAGGGCCTGGGAGCATCCCCAGCCCCCGAGGAGGGCGGGAGAAGCCCTGTGTACTCCAGGAAAGGGCCGGGAAGCAACCGTGGGGTGGGCAGCAGAAGCCCAGCGTGCCCTCAGGGAGCAGGCCCACGGCTGGAGGGAGCCCCATAAACCAGGTCTGCGGCTGAGGGGACACCCCACTGGGTGTCACCCCCTCCTCTCGGGTGTCACCCAGTGCACTCCACACACACCACACACACAGTGATGCTACTGAGCGTCTGTAGTACAGTCCGCCCTTCTCTTACACAGCGGATCCATTAACCCCCCCCCCCCCCGTGTAAGAGAAAATATGTGGATGCTCAAGCCCCATTCAAACGAATGGGGCTCGTGCCCGCGGTGGCGCATGGGGAATGGGATGCGCCACCCGTTGCGCCCCACGCGGCTTTGAGCATATGCTCAAAGCCGCGTATAACGCGAGCGCACTGTACATGATTAAGAAACCCCATATGGGACATTGAGAACTCCACACACAACCTGTGCATTTTGTATACCGTACAAAAGATTACATAATCCTTTTAATAGCCCTGCAGCACATCTCTTTCCATACAATGGCATAGTAAAATGGTGTCCCCTATCTAAAATGGCAAAATCAAGGTTTGCTTTTTGGAATTTTGGGAGGAATATTTTCAAGCCAAGGAAGATTGAACCCATGAATACCAAGGGCTGACTGTACCATAGGACTGACAAACTCACCACACACACCAGTTGTCCAGATTGAGAACCAAACAATGAGGTTCTGATCTTGGTGTTTCATAGTGCTTTAAAGCATGTTTTTCTTGAGAATTTCTGCCACAGCCCTGTAATATTAACAACACAAATATGAAACACACAGGCCTGAATCCTACAACTAACTGCAACTAAAATAGACCCCCTGAATCAACGAGATTAACTTATGTATTGACTCATGATTGAACAACTGATTCAATTGGTCTACTGTAGTCGAGACAAACCAACAGGATTTAGGCCATGCTTAATAACTGTCAATTTGTGATGAAAAGAGTTGCTAATTAAAATAAAAATTGCTTACTCTAGGGAGAGTATCCAATGAGCAAAATTTGTTCATAGTAATCTTAACTGATATATAAAGTCTAGCAGAAAAACTAGTTATTATTCAGCAGTAAGAAAGACTGACATGACAAGGAGGGAAAGTTCTTTGTATTGGTACCCAGTCTGAAGATTCTTAAATGTACACATTTCATGTCTTAACCATCTAACAGAAAGGAAATTGGTATTAACACTAAAATATGTGTATTCCTCCTGATCAAAAGTTATGGTAAGAATTAATCATAGCATGGAAAAGGTACTTTTTGAATTACAAATCTCAGAATATCTAACCAGCATGTCCACTGACTATGCTTGTTTGAATTCTGAAAGTCTGACAGTGCTAGGATTTTGGTACTATTTCCATCAGTCATACATTTTTAAAACTTAGTATGTCTGTTATAGGGGGGAAAATACCCTGTGGCCACATTTTAGACATAACCATATTGATGGTTTGTCTTCTTCTTCTTCTTCTTCAGATTTATCTTGCGTCCCATTGTCCAATTTTTGGCAGTCCTGGCAAGAGCCCCAGTCTACATTCTGCAACACTTTCTTCAGGTGGCCTTGCTCCAAGCCTTTACGAAGGTGTTTGCACACAGGTTCTGTCAAAAAGTTTAAACAAGGTGAGATTCACAGCTAGTGGGTGGAGGTACATTATTTAAAACTCATGTGGTATAGGACTGGATATCTCTAGGGCGAAGTTATCTGCTCACTTGTAAAGCGCCTTGAGAAGGCTTGCCTCTCAGTGATTCCCAAACTCTGGTCCTTCTGGGTACTTCAGCTCCCAGAAACACCAGCCATCTTGGCCAAGGGTCAGGGATTTGGGGAGCTGAAAGACCAGAGTTTGGAAATCACTGAATAGATTCTAAAAGCTATAGATTCTAACCGGTCTTGTAGGGCTTTGAGGGAAACAAAATGAAACAGCTTATATGTACTATACTGATCTCCAAGGAAAAAAGGTGAGGCAGCTGTAATAAGCAATTAGTAATGAAGTACCTGCAGGTAGCAGTAAAGTACTTGCTGGTACTGTCTCACAAATGATTCCACAAGAACTTGTGTAGTTTTTATATCAAAAATGAAAAATCATTGGCTGCCCTGGATACTGCAGGACTATAGCTCCAATCTACAGGCAATGTTGACAGGGGCTAATAAGGGTTAGAAAGCTACATTATCAGGAGGGCCATATTATGCCTAGCCCTGCTTTCTAAAACAGGTAATAAATACTTGCTTGATCTGATGCTTAAACCTTGTTTGTTTTAAAAAGGCATTGCATTTTTTTAAAGTATGCATATATGAAAACCAACATGATTACCTCTTCTTTCTTATCTCCATCCTCCCTAGGCCCACACTGATGCTCTTACAGTATTGTATACAAAGCCCAGACATAGATATTGGATCAGTACTTAAATGAATTGTTTTATTGATTTAGAAAGTAATTTGATAGTCTTTTGGCTACATGAAAATTAACTCTTTTTATGCTCTAAGGCCCGTTACAGACTGTCAAAATAAAGCTGCTTCGGGTCTCTTTGGAGGTATGCTATTTAAATGATGCCTGGGTCCTGAGAGTCCAGAGGTCGCGCCAAAGCCACACTCCATTCCTAAGCACTGGAGTGCAGCTTTGGTGCAGCTTCCGGATTCTTAGGGTGCATGCATCATTTAAACAGCATACCTCCAAAGAGACCCGAAGCAGCTTTATTTTGGCAGTCTGTAACAGGCCTAAGTTGCTTTTATTATTACAGATGGTTTGATGGAGCAGGGATATCACAGTGTTCAAGTGCTTGCTTGAACTCCTGCCTCATGCTCTGTTGTGCAGTAACAAAATAGGCAGGAAGAGTGTGTGTTTTGTATACTAAAAGTATAAATGTTAGTTCCTTTTGAGAAACCAAAAAGTTAAAGACTTGATTTTAATCTAAAGAGGATCACACCTCAGGAGAACTGTGTTCACTGATACATATTGTTCTTCACAGGAACAGTTGCAATAGGGCAGAGACTGACACTGTTTGACTTATAAAACATACCCAGTACATCCGGTAAGTCATCTGGCTGTACATTTCTCCCTTTTGTTCGTTTCTTTCCCATGTTAGAGAACCAAGGTTTTATTTTACATCAAACTACAGTATTATGATCTGCAAGAAAGAAAGAAAAAAATAATCATCACTCTTTATGTCTAAGGAAATTTCAAACTCCAGGAGCAGCTGCTGTTAGCACACATTACACCATGGTATCACAACACTGCTGTGTTATTTCTTCAAGGATCAGAAACCACGGTCACAATGAAATGCCCTGGAACAAATGTTAATAACAGATAGGAATGGAATTCACCTTGCCAATCATATTTTCTTTCTTTCTATATATTATAGACATATAGACAAGAAGGCTCAAAGGGCCATGAAGTCCAACCTCTGGCAGAAAAGTTTATAGAAAGACCTACCCAGGCAGATTACAACCATTTGTTTAGCAGCAAAGTGTTCATTCAAAATATACTGGGAACAGAAAAGTCCTTGAGAGCCCCCATACAGTCTAGCTGTGGATATTATTGGACTTTGACTATAAATAGGCTTGCCATAACCTGGCTGCAACCGGGAACTTCCCGATTTTGGGGGCCCGGGGCCCCTCCCGGCACGGGTGCAGCCCCAAAACCGGGAGCCCCCCGGTTGCAGCCTGGGTTGCTGCGCCCCTGGCAGGCCTCGCTGCCCTCCTCCTCCACCTCGGGGAGGCGGGGAGGAAGAGGAGGGCAGCGAGGTCTGCCTGTGGCGCAGGAGGCAAAGCTGGAGGCGGTGCCTCCCCGCGCGCCCGCGCCACCCTCCTCCTCCGCCCCCTCTCCCCCAGGCCGCGCGGAGGAGGCGAAGGTGGAAGGAGGCAGCATCTCCTCCGCGCAGGGAGGGGGAGAGGAGGTGGGGGAAGGTGGCGCGGGCGCGCGGGGGATTCCCCCGGGATTCCCCCCCCCCGCGAGGCCCTGGATGGGGCTCCGCAATCACGGAGTCCTCCAAGGCCTCGCTAGGGCGAGGCCTTGGACAAGGTTTAAAAATGTAGGACCTTTTTTTAAAATTTCCTAGGCAGGAAACAAAACAAAACAAAAGTCCTACATTTTTAAACTTTGTCCTACATTTCCCCCGTTTTGGAGGTCCCCAGGGATGGCAACCCTAACTATAAAGATCTGAGTTCAAATATGTGCTCAACTAAGAAATCAACCCCGATGCTGGGAAGACAAGGACAAAGCTATCGTATAATCATTATAATCTATATCAAAGAGTTGTTGTATGGATAAAACAGAGTAACCTTGGGTGTACCAGCCTTGCAGATGAAAAGTGGGATATAAATGCAATAAAATAATTTATATTTATGCAAATCACCTATTAATATGCCAGAATATAAACAATGTGACTCTAAAAGCTATGTGATCCATTTAAACTATATTCTAGAACAGCAGGTTAAGCTAGTCTGATGGGAAATCCCAAACTAACCCACAATGTATAATGAAAGAAAGGTGTGGATCTATACATTTTGAGTCTAACCTCAAGAGAACAATACAATAATGTTTCATAATAGCTTTTCTTGCACAAGCCAGTTTTACTGGATTGATAATCTAAGTACTTCAGCATGCTGCTGGCTTGCATTATTTTTTCCTATGTTGCCGGCCTTTTCCCTGCTACATGCTTGTATGTATTTTGCTTTTTTCCCCCCTTATTCCTCCATTAAATGACACATCTGCCTGCATTTTATAGAAATTACAACCTGAGTTTTCTGTACAGTTCCAAAGAAACACATTACCAGTATTAAGTTCACATTAAAAGTTCAGACATTTTGGGCAACCAGATGTCTTAACTGCGTAGAGGGCAGGTCACTGCAAAATGTAGGACATTCAAGAAAAATGTAGGACATTACAAAACAAAAGCTAGAAGCGCTAACATTAATACAGTATAAATTCATGCTTCTTAGTCATGCTCAAAATGCAGGACATTTTGGAATTCCTCATGGACAGAAGGCTGAAATGTAGGACAATGTCCTGGAAAAGGGGGGTGGAGGAAAACATTTACTCTTTCATGTTATACTGAAGGAGGAACAAGCTTGTTTTATGCTGCTCCAGAGAAGATGCAAACTAGAGGAAAAGAGATTCCACCTAAACATTAGGAAGACCTTCATGACAGTAAGAGTCGTTTGACAGTTGAATACTCTCCCTCAGAGTCTCCTTCTTTGGAGGTCTTTAAACAGAGGCTGGATATCCATCTGTTGGGGGTGCTTTGATTGTGAGTTCCTGCATGGCAGAATGGGGTTGGACTGCATGGCCCTTGTGGTCTCTTCCAACTCTACGATTCTATGAACCCTTGAACATTCTTCCTTTCCCTCACCAGGACAGAGAAATTAAGAAGTCAGCAGTCTCAAATACAGGAGTGTACAGCTTTGCTGATCTGGCAAAGCACTCAGTACAAAACTGATACTGCTACTATCTCTTCGTCTGTAAGGGTGCATTTACGCTGCAGAAATGATGCAGCTTGACAGCGCTTTAACTGACATGGCTCCATCCTACAGAATCCTGGGATTTGTAGTTTTGTGAGGCGCCTCAGCACTCTTTGGCAGGGAAAAGCTAAAGGCTTTATAAAACTGTAAATCCCGGGATTCTATAGGATGGAGCTACAGCACTTAAAATGGAGCCAAACTGCACTATTTCTACACTGCAGGCGCACCGTATGCCAAGCAGGCATTTTAGAAACCACAGACAAATGTAAAAAGTCCAGGACATTGTCCTAAACTTCAACCTGAGTGTTTCGAGCTTTTATTTGGTGGTGTCCTCCCTTTTTTCTTGAATGTCCTCCGTTTCACAGCCCTTGTTCCTCCTCGGTAGTGAGGACATATGGTCTCGATGTGTCAAGCTGCATTATTTCCAGGGTGTAGATGCACTTCTAGTAATCGCCATGAGAAGCCAGGAGGGAAGAGGAGAGAAAGTTCCTTTTATAGACTTTAACTCCAGCTTCCTCAGTGTATGTGTGTGTGTATGTATATATTTCAACATATTCATGAGTGCTGTAGCAGTTTTTATGGAGCACTTCTCCTCGAAAGCAGAGAGAAAACGAAAATACATTATTTTTTCCACAGCTGCCTAGTTTTACTTTTGCCCTGCGTCCGCACGGCAGAAATAATCCAGTTTGGGACCACTTTAACCGCCCGGCTCAGTGTGCTAGTCCTAGGAATCGTAGTTTACTCTGTGGGACCAAAGCTCTCTGACAGAGAAAGCTAAATGTTTCACAAAACTACAGTTCCCAGAATTCCCTAACACAGTTAAAAGCAGTCTCAAACTGGACTGTTTCTGCAGTGTGGAGGCAGGCTATGTTAATATATCATACAATCTATAAATAATCCGGTTTGACACTGCTTTAACTGCCCTGGCTGAGCACTAGGGAATCCTGGGAATTATAGTTTGTTGTGGCACCAGATAGCTCTCTTTCTGACAGAGAAGGCAAAATGTCTCACAGAAACTGTAATTCCCAGAATTCTATAGCATTCAGCCATGGCAGTTAAAGCGGTGTCGACCTGGATGATTTCTACAATGTAGATGCAGCCTATATCAATTGAAATATAATATGTATAAAAGTATATAACTATATTATATCCTGTAACAAACAGATATTTAAATATCTTTGCTCTGGTGCCACAACGAACTACACTTCCCAGAATTCCACAACACTGAGCCATGGCAGCGGAAGTGGTACCAAGGCGGATTATTTCTACAGCGCAGCAGCAGCAGCCAATAGAAAGCCGCGTACCTTCCTGAGCGAAGCGGCAACATCCCTCCTGTGACTGGCCACTCTCTACCGCGCGGCCCGCCTATCCTGCCTTTACTGACAGCGGCTGACACTAATAGAAAAGCGTTCCAACGTTTTGCCCAGGCGAGTGAGGGGTAAGAGCCCGGATGCTCTGCGTTCTATCGGGTCTTACCTGCAACGAAGTCCTGAGTACCTGCGTGTTTTACGACACATCAGTGAGTCGGAAGAGGGGCTTTACGGCGGTCCCGTGTCCGCACCAGAGAAGCGGCTGGCGGCCCGTGAGCATAGATATCACGTGGCAGAGCGGCCACTTTTATCGCCAGGAACTTCCGGTCCGTTGGCTGTCGGGAAAGAGAGCTCGCGGGGGGCGGGGACGGAAGCATCCGATGATCACAGACTCAGTAAATATGAGACAGAACTCCCGTAGCCGCGCTTTTGGGTGCGCTTCGGTTGTTGATGGCTGCTTCAGCAATGCAGAAATAATCCAGTTTGACACCACTTTAACTGCCATGCTCCGATGCAATGAAAATCTGGGAATTGTAGTTAGCCTTCCCTGTAGTTTAGCCTTCTCTGTCAGAGAGCTCTGGTGTCAAAACTGACTGTACTTACCCAGAATTCCATAGCATTGTGCCATGACAGTTAAAGTCAATAGAAGCTGGGCCAAAACTAACAAAATGAATTTCAGTAAGGTACTGCACTTAGGCAGGAAAAAATGAAAGGCATAGATATAAGATGGGGATACCTGGTTCAACAGGAGAACTTGTGAAAGGGATCTAGGAGTTCAAATAGAACACAAGTTGAACATGAGTCAACAGTGTGATGCCGCTGCTAAAAAGGCCAATGTGATTCTAGGCTGCATCAATAGAAGCATAGTGTCTGGACTTCAGCTCCCAGAAGCCTCAGCCATGTTGGCCAATAGTATGGGATTCTGAAAGCCAAAGTCCAAAATCCCTTAAAGGACACCGTTTGGGGACGATTCATAGAATTGTAGAGTTGGAAGAGACCACAAACGCATTTCAGTCCAACTCCATTCTGCCATACAGGAAATCACAATCAAAGCATCCCCATTGACAGATGGCCATCCAGCCTCTGCTTAAAGACCGCCAAGAAAGGAGACTCCACTACGCTCCGAGGGAGTTTGTTCCACTGTTGAACAGCCCTTACTGTCAGGAAGTAAGGTCTAGCTCTCCAGACCAAGGGAAGTAATAGTGCCACTGTATTCTGCCTTGGTCAGAACTCACTTGGAATACTTTTGGACACCACAATTCAAAAAGGATGTTGACAAACTGGAGCCTGTCCAAAAAAGGGCCACCAAAATAGTGAACGGTCTGGAAGCCGATGCCTTATGAGGAAGACTTAGGGAGCTGGGATGTTTAGCCCTGAGAAGAGACGATTAAGAGATATGATAGCCCTGTTTAAATATTTGAAGGGATGTCATATTGAAGAGGGAACAAGCCTGCTTTCTGCTGCCCCAGGGACTAGAACACAGAACAGTGGAAGCAAGCTGCAGGAAAAGAGATTCCACCTCAACATTAGGAGGAACTTCCTGACAGTCAGGGCTGTTCAACAGTGGAACACACTCCCTCTGAGTGTAGTGGAGTCTCCTTCTTTGGAGGTTTTTAAACTGAGGCTGGAAGGCCATTTGTCAGGGGTGCTTTGATTTAGAGTTCCTGCATGGCAGAATGAGGTGGGACTGATCTCTTCCAAGTCTTATGATTCTATTTATTTATTTATTTGGAGTATTTATACCCCACACTTTAGCCACAAAGGCTCTCAGAGCAGTTTACAAATGGTTAATTAGATGGTTCCCTGCCCCTCAGGCTTACAATCTAAAAAGACATGACACAAAAGGAGAAGGGAATGGCAGTGAGGAAAGGGAGAACAGGTCCAGCGGTTCTTCTCTCCCTCAGAGGCCTGGACCATGGAGCTGGCCTGCCTATCTCCTTCTGAGGCCAAGGAGGTAACAAACACTTAACCCTATGCAGCAAAAGGACAAACCTTTGCCCTCTATACCCAGTGCAAGAACAAAGTGCAAGTGTACAGAGCAGCACCTGCTGAATCAGGGCTTCAGTCCTGCAAAGGGCCCAGACCACTGAGGGAAGTAGAGGTCCAAGGCAGTGGCAAACACAGCAGCCTCTTCCTTCCTATAGCTCCCTGGTGATCTCTGTGGTCCTTAACCTCTCTGCTGGTTGTTGTTTGGTAAGGCCTCCCTTGAAGTCCAGTTTTTATAGTTCAGCCAGGCCCAGGCAAGGCAGCTGTGCTGGGTGGAGGTCAGTGCCTGTTGAGTGAGGGCTTCAGTCCTGCAAAGAGCAAGTCCTCTGGCAGAAGCAGAGGTCCAAGGCAGTAACGAATACAGCAGCCGCTTCCTTCCTACATTCCCTTCATGGTCTCTGTGGTCCTCAGTCTCTCTCCTGATGGCTCTCCTCTCCCTCAGAATTCAAGAATTAAAATCTAACTATTTATACAGAACTAGAACTAATAGAACATGTAAATATTAACTCTATTTTCCCCCAATTTCTTTAGGAATCTAAAAAAATATCCAAAATGAGCAATTTGGAAGAAGCTGAACAACAGCTTTCTGAATTAGATTTGCTTTCCAGTATGTTTCCTAATGAAGATGAATTTAAGGTGATTGACCAGCTGGCTTTAGCAGAACTGAAAGATCATGTTGAAAAACGTACTTTGGAAGAACCATCTTCAAAAATACAGTTTATGCTTAATTTAGAAGTAGATATTCCCAGTGGAAATAAGGTACTGTCCTGGTGTCCTAAAATAAATCAATATGGCTTTTGAAACTAGAGTTTAAAATATAATTTCTTTAAAATCTCTTTCTAGGTTCCCGTTTCTTTGTTTTGTGTTTTCCCGCTGAAATATCCAACTGTGCTTCCAGAAATCGCTATCAGGTACTGTACTACACATTTTGAAATGGAGAGCTGCAGGCTAAAAGTGGAGATCCTCTGTTTTTGTTTTAAAGTAATATACAGTATGTCCGTGTCATACACAGGTGCACTTTACGCAGATTTCAGCATTTCAGCCGCACGGGGATAAGGGGCAGCGTGTCCCATAGAGAACAATGGGGCATGTGCATGCCACCGTGCCGCTGCGTGCACAAGCCCCATTCATTTAAGTAGGGCTTGAGCATAGGTGGAATTTGCTTTACGCAGGGGAGTCCAGAACGGATCCACCACGTAAAGAAAGGGCGCACTGTATAACATAATGTACACATTTAACCTTTCCTGTGGTGTATAATTATCCAATGACTACAGTCATTATAAATTAAATATATCTGGATCAGAGAAATATACTGGTTTTTGGAGGGTCTAAATTTGCATTTCCAAGTACTTCTAAAAATAAGTGAAGCCAAATAAGTGGTGGATAGTAGTGTAAACTGTAATCAGTTTGTTTTTACCAATCAGCACTATCACCTATACTGAAAAATACATTCTCATTTTTAATTATTTTTTTTAGTGTAGAGATGATATTCTTAAAGCCTTTCTCTCTGACCCACCACAAAAAATTGAATTTATCCTGCCATCTTCTCTAAATAGCAATCTTTTTCTTAAGAGGAAATAATTCTATGACAGATTATTTATGCTCCATAGTTGAAAAAATCCTAGTTTTAGTCATCTTCCCCCCCCCCCCCCCGATTTATATCTTTTCATGCACTTGTAGATATCAAAATAGCAAGTTTTAGCTACAATATATATTCCAACAAAGATTCTGACATTCAGTGCAATCAATGATTTTCTTCATAGGGAAAGGGGAAATTAGATTCTCCATTCTATCATATACATCAACAGGAACTCATATCCACCTGATTAATAAAAAAACAGAATAATAAATTGGCTGGTTCTCACTTATCAGGAAGCATGAGACTGTTTTTCCTATTACCTGTATTATTATTATTTCCATAGTATGCATGCTGTGCTTTCCTTTACTACTGTTATTCATCTGCTCTATAGCCTAAGGGTACAGATAATCAGGGCCTAATTTTACAGAACTGAATAACATCAATGTGTTGTTATAATTCTAATTTTTCAAAAATACAGCTGGCTCTCCATATCCGCGCATTGTTTATCCATGGGTTCAACCATCCACAGCTTGAAAATATTTAAAAAAAGATACAAATTCCCAAAAGCATATTTTGATCTTGCTATTTTATACAAGGGACACTATTATTGTACCATTGTATTTAATGGTACTTGAGCATCCTTGGATTTTGGTATCCAATCCACAGGGGATCCTGGGACCAATCTCCAGTGGATACCAAAGACCCATTGTATGGGGAATGACAAAAAGCAGTTTCCCAGCCTGTTGTCCGAAGCCTAAAGACAAAGACAGTAGTCAGGCTGAAATAAAACAGAAACCATGTTTTCTTAATGACTTTTCCATGCATATGAGAATTCAAAATGACCAGTCTCAGATTTGTGCTTTCCCTCTTACCTCACCTGCATCTTGCATTAGGGCAGGAAGTTTAAAGCTTCCTTTCCAAATGGCAATTTCCTGTTATATATGAATATATGACAGTACGGTTTGATCCTGGTTTGTTTTAGTGAGTAAGTCCTACTTTATTTCAATTTGTTTGCTGTAAACAAGACTTAGCTTTGCATCCATTCATTGAGTAAAGGAGAATCTAGAATCAGTTTTGCATTTCATCTTACAAATGATTTTTACTGTGGCTGTGTTTCAGACTGCACCATTCTTTTTCCCCTTATAGATCTCCATTCATAAGCCGATCGCAACAGGCTCAGTTAAACACGGATCTCATTACATACTTGCAGAAACACTGTATTGGTGAAGTGTGCATTTTAAGTGCCAGAGAATGGATTAAAGATCATGCTGCTGCTCACATCAGCAAGGAACAATTGTCTTCCAGTGTACAGAAATCAGACGTTCAGAAGCCTGAAGATATTTTCACTAGACTCTGGATTTATAGTCATCACATTTATAACAAGCAAAAAAGAAAGAATATAATTGACTGGTCTAAGGAACTCTCTCTCTCTGGATTCAGTATGCCTGGGAAACCAGGTATTATTTGTGTAGAAGGCCCACAGAGTATGTGTGAAGAGTTTTGGGCAAGGTTGGTATTCATATATCATTTATTTAAGATTTGTGAGGTTCTTATTTTGATCGGTTAACTTTACTAATAGTAAATTCCCAAGACTGTAATGTACTATTTCTGTAGATCAGTAATCCTCATTCAGATGTTTACTTTAAAGCTGATTTGAGTTGAGGCCTCTTGGATCAAAATTCACTATACTCAAAGAAGAAAATAACTTTATACTAAAATTCTGTATTATATTGTAAAGCACACAGTTTTTATAATCCAAATTAGAATCTGTAATGATAAAATAGTCACACTGGTCCTTAATTTTTTCTCTCTAAGCAAACTATGGAATTGATGTTTTCTCAGAATTCTTAATATCTTCTTTCCTTACATGTTCTCTGATGTATCAGTTGCTTGTTTTTCCACAGTACAAATGATATAGTAAAGCCAATAAAACATTATAAGTTAGGGTATATTGAAGCAAGAGGATGGCTACTTTTACAGAACCATCCAGGGAGGAAAATGACCCATGCATAATACAGTAGTATTAACAGACATTCCTTAATGTCAAAGTCTAGACTTCACTGTGTGATATTACAACCTAAAATCTTAATGACAGAAGAAGCCTGTTGTTGCAGCAGAAGTTTTTCTTGTGGCATGGTGAGGAAGGCAATATAAGTATTTGTAGGATCTCTAATTTGACAGAAGATGGCTTCTAGAAATAAGGCAGTTTGACACCAGTTTAACTGCCATGTCTCTATCCTACTGAATCCTGGAAAGTGTAGTTTGATGATGTACCAGAGCTCTCTGACAGAGAAGGCTAAATAGCTCTGAAAACAAATCCCAGGATTCCACAGGATGGAAGCATGACAGTTAAACTGGTGTCAAAATGCTTTAGTTCTTTAGTTTGAAAGAGCTGTTTCATCAACAGTCAATCAGTAGGACCATTCAGAAGTTGTTTCATCCCCCCCTTTCACCTCTTTCGAACAATCATGCTTCTCTCCTACACGTCAGACTAACAAGAAGGCATATTGGAATATCGACGCAGGATTGAACATTCTCTAGGGATGTAATGAGTTGGGGTCTGCCACCAGATGGATTTTGTTTGTTGGCAACCAACCTCATGGCCAAATGTTAACAGCTGGGTATAGAAAAAGCTAATTTATATTAATGATTTTGATACTTGTTGCACTAACTTGGCACTTTGAGGCTGGGAAATGGTGTGATTTTTGCTCTGCTGCTAACATACATCGATAGTTCTCATAGCTATGTGAGGGGGGAGGGGGAGAGCTCACATGTGTACACTTTTCTTTTCTTAGCTTTTCAACTGAACCCTAGTTTGAACCGTGCCTGCTGCACATACTGTTTTGTTCTGGAACTAGGTCTAGTCCTACCCTGTCCTATATTGGTGCTGAGCACTGATGCACATTATTGTTATAAGACAAGCCTTATTGGTGAACAACAGATGGTATACAGCAGAGAAACCTGTTTTATGATGGAATCCAATACCCAGTGACAGTAAATGGTAGAACCTAGTGCCTAAACAACTAGTGCTTCCCATTCTAGCAGTGCATGGTAACCCAGTTCACCATTGATGGCCCTGAGCTGTTTTGCATCATCCCGTCCCAGAGGCTGATGGAAGATGGACTCCCAAGGGTATATAGTTTAGAAGCAAGCAAAGAAAATCAAAGTATACAAGGTGAAGTCGAAGGCTTTCATGGCTGGCATTCATAGTTTTTTGTGGGTTTTTTGGGCTATGTGACCATGTTCTAGAAGAGTTTATTCCTGATGTTTCGCCAGCATCTGTGGCTGGCAACTACAGAGAATGCTGGCGTGGAAGAGAGTTGGATATATATCTCCAGTGTGATCCTGGGTAGGGAGGAGTGATTTCCATGTTAATCTGTGTAAATAAATGTAAATAAACATCAGATAACTAACAGTCTGGTTTATATAATCCTTTTCCTTTAATGATAACAAACTGACATAATTTAAATTGCACTGAAAGCTGTGGGGATTAAATTCGTCACAACTAATATTTTCTACTGGATTTAGCAGTAACTTTAGCTGACTTGTTGCATTTTCTGAATCTGCACTACTCTCATTGTATCTAGGCTTAGAAGATTATCATGGCAACGAATTTTAATCCGGCACAGAGAAGATATTTGCTTACAAGGATCTGGAGGTCATATGGAGAAACACAAGAAATTCTCAGCTTTTGAAGAAAAAATATTTGATGCACATGGTGCCAGAGGAAATCACATGGATCTGGGACAATTGTATCATTTTTTACTTGACAGTGGTTGTGGCGATATATTTCAGTTGTACTTTGGAGTTGAAGGACAGTAGGCTATTAAGAAGATGAAAAAAAGAGATTTTCTCTTTTTTTTATAAACCAATAAATGATTGGTAACGATTTTGCTCATGGCTACTTAAAAAATCTTTGATGCCAAACAAGTTTTCACGAACAACACTAAACCAACAAAAACTACAAAATGGTCAAACAGGCATAGGATATGAATTAACATAAAAACACATATAAGAGAGACACTTAACAGGCAATTCAATTAATAGTTATCCAGCAGGCATTGTATTTTTGTGATTAGGAAACAAAAGTTCACAATTTTATTTTAATGACAAATATTTTTTAAAAGTTCAGTTCTATACACCTTAATAGCTGCTACTGACTAACCCTTGCAGGTATGCATGCCTGAATTTTTCATTAGACTGGGTTGTAGGAATGCTATCTGCTTCTCTGGTTCATACACAGGAAATTATCACCGCTGGAGTTCAGAATTACTACATTCACATACATAGCATTGAGCCAAGGCAGTTAAAGTCGTGTCAAACTGAATTTTTTCTGCAGTGCAGAAATAGGAGATTGTTTCAGGAGAGAAGTTGTGTGGTAAAATGGCTCAGTTGGCCCCTTCTTTGCCTTCTTTTTGCCATAGAATCAGAATCATAGAGTTGGAAGAGACAACAAGGGTCATCCAGTCCAACCCCATTCTGCCATGCAGGAACTCTCAAACAAAGCAACCCTGACAGATGGCCATCAAGCCTCTGTTTAAAGACTTCCAAGGAAGGAGACTCTACTATACTCTGAGGGAGTGTGTTCCACTGTTGAAAAGCCCTTACTATCAGGAAGTTCCTCCTAATGTTGAGGTACAATCTCTTTTCCTGTAGCTTGCATCCATTGTTCCTGGTCCTGTTCTCTGGAGCATCAGAAAACAAGCTTACTCCCTCCTCAACATGACATCCTTTCAAATATTTAAGCAGGGCTATCATATCCCCTCTTAACTTTCTCTTCTCCAGGCCAAACATCCCCAGCTCCCTTAGTCATTCCTCATAGGACATGGTTAGTCCCTTCACCATTTTAGTCGCCCTCCTTTGGACATGCTCCAGTTTCTCAATGTCCTTTTTGAATTGTGGTGCCCAGAACTGGACACAATATTCCAGGTGGGGCCTGACCAAAGCAGAATAGAGTGGCACTATTACTTCCCTTGATCTAGACACTATACTATACTTTTATTGATGCAGCTCAAAATTGCATTGGCCTTTTTAGCTGCTGCATTGCACTGTTGACTCATGTTCAACTTGGACTCCTAGATCCCTTTCACACATAGTTTCATTCAGCCAGGTGTCCCCCATCCTATATTTGTGCATTTCATTTTTCCACCCTAAGTGCAGTACCTTACATTTCTCCCTGTTGAAGTTGTTATTATTATTATGCTTTATTTATATAGCACTGTAGATTTGCAGGGGAGGGATAAAGTGGTGGTGCGTCCCTGCATGTGTGTCTTGGGTGCATGTGCCATTTTTTTTCAATTGGACTCAAATATTTGCAAGTTGCCATTTTTGCCGGGGTGTGTGTGTGTTCAGAACGGATCTCCCGTGAATTGGCAGGGGATACTGTGTGTATATATATATATATATATACACACACACACACACACACACACAGAGGTGTGTGTAATTATATTACAGTCCGCCTACCATATCCACTGTTTTTTTATCCACGGATTCAACCATCCCCGATTTGAAAATATTCCAATATATATACAGTATAACATCCAAAAAGCAAACCTTGATTTTGCCATTTTATAAGAGACACCATTTGACTATGCCATTGTACATAATGGGACTTGAGTATCCACAGATTTTGGTATCCATGGCTGGTGCTGGGAACCACACCTCAGCAGATACCAAGGGTCTACTCTGTGTGTATGTGTATAAAATGCTCAAAACACCAAATTTACACACACACACACACACACAAAATACCATGTCTGGATTCATAGTGCAGTGCTCAAACCACAACAACAAGCTGGCTCTTAAAAGTTTGTGTGTGTGTGTCAGTGTGGCCTAGTGGTTTAGGTGCCAGCCTAGGATTCTGGAGACCAGAGTTCGAGTCCTTCCCCTCCCCAAAACTCATTGGGTAAGTCACATACTCTCAGCCTCAGGGAATGGCAATGGCCAACCTACTCTGAACCAAACTTGCCAAGAAAACCCTATGATAGGGTTGCCTTAGACATCACCATGAGTCAGAAAGAGCATTAAAATATATAACACACACATTCTTAATCTGTGATTGGTCCCTCCTGTGAGTAAGGTGGCATACTGCTACTACTACTACTACTAAGTATTATTTTTATTCAGTATTAATTATTCATTTACTATTAATTTATTATTGTATTGATTTATTTTTATTTAATAAATAATAGTATTTATTAAATAATATTCTATTTTAATAATTTCAATTTATTATTATTAATTGGTATTATTGTTTTTTATTATTATCAATTTATTATTTTATCATTTTATTTAACATATTTTAAAATTTTATATTTATAAAGATTTAAATAATTAAATATTATTAAATATTTATTATATATATTAAATATTTATTAGAATAACATATTATATAACGATTTAGTATATTAGATCTTATATAATTATATAAGAGAGAAATTATAAAATTATAATATTATTGTAATAAATATATTATTATTATTATTATTATTATTATTATTATTATTTTAATAATAATGAGAATGATAATAGCATTCGAGGTCTTTGGGAAGATGCGTCAGAGATGCGCCACTACTTTTCTCACTCCACCCTACATATTATTATTCGGAGGGCAGAAAAGACACGACGACGGTTATAAGAAAGGAATTCCCCTCAGGGAGTGGTCCCCCCAACATTGCCCTTTTAAGGGATTTTGGACTTCAGCTCCCAGAAGCCCACGCTATTAGCCAACATGGCTGAGGCTTCTGGGAGTTGAAGTCCAAAATCTCTTGAAAGGGCACACAGTTCGGTGTCCACAGGCCTTCTTCTCCCACAGAGCAGCCTCTCAGCCAGGGCCTTGGGGCGGAGACTCCGTCTCTCTCTCTCGACAGCCTCCCCGCCATCTCCTCCTCCTCCTTCCTCCTCGGGTGCGGAAGCCCTGTATTTCTCCTCCTTGTCTTCGTTGGGGCTGCCGCCATGGGAGGCAAGAATAAGCAGAGGACGAAGGGCAACGTGAGGGTGAGAGAGTGTGGGAGCGTGTATATGTGTGTGTATGTAACAACAACAACAACAATGATAATAATGATAATCATCCCTCCCCACTTGGGTGCCTGGAGTATTATTATTATTATTATTATTATTATTATTATTATTATTATTAAGCTTTATTTATACAGTGCTATAAGTAGAATAAATTAAAACAGAATACAATTAAAACCTGCCTATGAAGCATGTTATTCCGTGTTGCCATTCAATAAAATAAGGTTAAAACGGCATTAGATAGATTAGAGTAGGTCCAGGGAAGCTGGTTTTGTGGAAGGAGTGTTATGCCCAGCCCAGTCCTCCTTTTCCAGACCCTGCCCTCCATTCCAGCCTTCTGTCCAGGAGGGATCCCAAAGAGTCCTCCCTTTTGAGCAGGGCAAAGAAGCATGGTTTTATATTTAGATATAGTGACAAAACGTCCTCCTTTTCCAGGACACATTCTCCATTCCAGCCTTCTGTCCAGAAAGAATTCCAAAATGTCCTCCATTTTCAGCAGGACTAAGAACCTTGATTTCATATTTACCTGTGGTGAACAGAGTTCCTCATCCAGGACATGTCCTCCATTCCAGCCTTCTGTCCATGAGGATTCCCCATGTGTCCTCCATTTTGAGCATGACTATTACTATATATTGCTAGGTGTCCCCCAGTCATCCTGTGTGGTTAGGACACCTGCTTTACCTCTTCCCAGGGGTACATCTACATTGTAGAAATAACGCAGTTTGACACCACTTTAACTACCATGGCTCCATCCTACAAACTCCTGGGATTTGTAGTTTTACTCCTTGGCAGACAAGGCTAAAGACCTGGCAAAACTACAAACCCCAGGATTCCATAGGACAGAGCTGCAGCACTTACAGCGATGCCAAACTGAATAGTTTCTGTAGTGCAGATGCGTCCTAGGAGGAGTCCGTTCCCACAGCTCTGTGGTTAAAGGAGTGTTTTTGTGCGTTAAAGCAGATCTCAAGACCTTCATGACTGTGGCAAAAGGGGGACCTTGAAACATACCAAGTTGTTAGGAAGTTTGTAGAATTCCAGGGCAAAAACATAATAGCGAGGTGATGATTTTCTTTTTGCTGTGTATGAAACCCACCGGATGATCTTGGGCAAGTCACACTCTCTCAGCCTCAGGAGAAGGCAATGGCAAACCTCCTCTGAACAAATCTTGCCAAGAAAAACCCACCATAGGTTCACCTTCGCCAAGTCGGAAACAACTTGAAGGCACACAAGATCAAGACACACACACACACACACACACACACACACACACTGGATTTCATTGCTTATGGCACAGCGATATCTACATAGCTGCCTTTTTCTTTTCTTTCTTGTGTGTATGATTTCAAGTCACCTGTTGACTTACGGCAACCCCATGGATTTCATTGGGTTTTCTTAGGCAAGGAATACTTACAAGTGGTTTTGCCAGAAATATAGCTACAGCACCTGGTATTTCTTAGTGGTCCCCCACCCAAGTGCTAACCACATCTGACCCTACTTAGCTTCCAAGGTCAGACAGGATCTGGTGCCTTTGGGGTATTTAATTTGCTTCCCATTGCCATAAGCATGAACTGAAAGGAAAGGTCTTTACCACAATAAAGATCTAAATTCAGTGGGATTCTGTATTATTATTATACTTTATTTATATAGTGCTATAGATTTACATAGATTTTGTGCAGATTCATTGCCGGATCCCCACTCAGAGTACAACTAATCTGTGTTAGGTGCCTGTGAGTATATACATGTCAGCTTCAGGCCTGGTATGTATTTCCTCCCTGTATCAGAGTCACAGCTGGCAACCAAGAGGGCATTGGATCCTGCATTATTATTAATAATATTAATATTAATATTATGCTTTATTTATATAGCGCATGATCTGCCCACTTCTCCATCTCTACCAATGTTGGAGAAGCAAGTGCTACAGAAACATCCAAGGGAGCATTGAGGTTTTCTGCCATCAGAAGGACTAAGCTGAAATGTCGTATGGGCCCACAGGATTGCAGTCTTCATGTACAGCATAATGAATGTTAAAACAAGGATGTTAGTAAACAAATTTTAGAAATCATTCTCTAAAACTAATCCTTTCTCTTGACAGCCCTCTAGTAGTGGAAGGGCAGCAGAACTTCTTGCCAAAGAACGAGGAACTGTTCCAGGGTTCATTGGCTTCGGCACATCTTCACGTGATCCAGGATATGTTCCCGCAATTCAAGGAGCTGAAGAAATAGACAGCTTAGTTGATGCTGATTTTCGAATGGTGCTCAGGAAACTTTCCAAAAGAGATGTCATCACCAAATTAAAGGTTGGTTTCTTGTATCTCTTAAAGGTTTGATTGAGGTTGCATTTATAGGATATAATTTAATACCTATTGTGTATTTTAAGGGCCAGGGCTATTAAATTTATTTTATTTTATTTTTATGCCATCTTTCTCTCAAAATACAAACATATTAAAACAACATTTTAAAAAAACAATTAAAATAGCTTAATTAAAACAGTAAAAAGCTAAAAATTTTAAACATACAAAATTTAAAACATACAAAGCTAAAAATAATAATCTAAAACCAACTCCCTCATCCCCCAATAAAACCAAGCCTGCAAGATTTTAAAAAGCTTGCCGAAATAAAAATGTCTTTGCCTGCCGGCAAAAGGCCAGCAAAGAGGGGGCAAGCCTAGTCTCTCATGGAAGGGAGTTCCAGAGGGTGGGAGCAGCCACTGAGAAGGCACTCTTGTGTCCTCACCAAATGAGCCTGGGATGGTGGTGGGACTGAGAGAAAGCCTTCTGAGGATCTTAGAGCTCTAGGTGGTTCTTCAACACTAAATCCAGCACTTCTCATCTTGAGTTCTATTGTGTCCTTTACATTTTACCAAGCCTCTTACAGAATCTTTTCACTTTTTAAGTAGATAGAGGGAAGTATTTTCTCATTTTGATATTTTACAAGTCTACATTTTGCTATTACCCTTACCTGCAAGCCACTCAGGGAATTTGGCAACAGCAGAAACCATATTCATACTTTAAACGTGCAACTTGGTATTTATTTTGCAGAATGTAATGAATCGGGTTTTTTTTTTAAAGAAAGCTTCTACTGAAATGAAGCTCCAGTTTGAATGTTCACTGTCAACTCTACCATCTGTGCTTCATCTGCCTCGTCTCGATTATTGTGTGCCTTGGGAGTCAGGCAGAATTCTCAGCATGCTTTTAAAATGCTCTGCAAACAAGTTACCAAATTTTAAATGAAAAAAGTATGAATGAATATGTCCCAGAACATACTACTTTAAATAGACCACATACTGTACATCCAGAAATACTTTGAGGGGAAAAAAAGTTATGTTATATAGTACAAATAATGTTGCATTGTAGGACTCAATTTGGTTGAAATTATCTTCATGCCATGGTTGCTGAAATTTGAGTGTTGTTTTGACAGTATCTGTAGCCCCTGAAACATCTTTGGGCAGAAAATTGGCCCTGGGTGATTGAGTTCAGCAGAACATGATGCCTGATAAGCATGAAAGATGAATCGACAGTCAGAGAAAGTCAAGATACATCTAAGTACAACGCACCCTTATGTGGGGATCTGTTCTGCCCCCCTCCCCAGTGTAAGGTGAAAAATGCATATACTCAAGCCCTGTTAGAAGTAATTTCCATTTTTGTAAAACCGACCTACACGCTCACTTCCAAAGGCTATCAAAACAAAACAAATGAGGGGAATTGACTGAAACTTTGACAGTAGGCTTCTAAAATAATGTACTGCACAATGGTAAAACTCTTTTGTAACAGCAGCGCCATCAGGCGGTGAGGCTAAGTACTTGTTGAGTGACCCTCGTAAGTGTAGAGAGAATGTACTGACTGTGCACTTTGTCCTTCAGTTACCAAATGATTGATAAGGAGCTACAGTCTGAAGGGTCTTTGATATCATTTGAGAAATTTCTTTTTGTATTGTTATGTGGTTTTAACATGCTTTTGAAAATTGTTGTCCAGCAGTGAAGGCAAGTGAGGTGAAATGGAGTACATTGTACTATTGTACACAGAGAGTCAAGCACAATGTGTGTGTGCTTTTAACAATCTTGTTAATTGTTCCTGTCTTTAATTTTAGGCTATGCAGGAATTCGGGACAATGTGTAAGGAAAGAGAAGCAGAGATTGTTAAAGGAGTTCTACCTTATTGGCCTAGAATTTATTGTAAAATATCTGCTGTGAGTATCAAAACTCTTGGATTGTATTAAAAAAAATGAACAAATGATCTTTCTTTGAATTTGCTATGCTAGGTAAAGAAATGTGTAAAATTTATTTTCAGGGTGGGGAGATGAATTTGTTCTGAAGAATAATGTCATATAAGATTGTGCTTTCTGATTAAATTATATTGATGAAGAAGTAGAGAAAATATTGGATTCATATTGTTTTTATGCCTCAATTTTGTAGATGTCAAAGTATGGTGCAAATTGTTTTCAAGATAGAGAAACAATGAACATTTGTTTGTGTTCCTGCATTATATTGTAGTCTTCCTGCATTATAAGTAGTATTTACTTTTCAATATTATAGGATCATGACCGCCGAGTCCGGGAAGCAACACATGAAGCATTTGAGCAGCTTATTCTGAAAGTTAAGAAACATTTGGCACCTCATTTAAAAAGTCTTATGGGATACTGGCTGATAGCTCAGTGTGATACTTACCCTCCTGCAGCATCAGCAGCAAAAGTAGCATTTGAAAAAGCCTTTCCACCAAGTAAACAGCCTGAAGCCTTACTGTTTTGTAAAGATGAAATTATGAGTGTAAGTTTTCCAGTTTTTGAATTAATTTTTTTTGGCCAAGGGTGTTTTCTGTTTTTAGGAGAATATAAATATTTTACTATACAGAAATATATTTTGTTAAGAAGCTTATTAGTTACTCTTTTGTTTGCAATTACACTTGTCCCTCCACATTTGCCGCTTTGACTTTTGCAGATTTGATTACCGTATATACTCGACTATAAGTCGACCTCATGTATAAGTTGAGGGCAAGTTTCAGTGCCAAAAATAAGGATTTTGCTATGACCCATGGATAGGTCGAGGGTAAACTTTAGTGGCATATAGCAAAGGATCTGAAGGACGAACAATGTCAAAGAACTTACAAAAGTCCAGGAAACATAACTGTTTGTGCTTACTCTTAAGGCTGGATGGATGAGAGAGTAGAGGGGGTCAGTGCTTCACATATTATACTCCTGCTTTTCACCAGGGGATGGTTCCTTCTTTTAACTAACAGTTAAGATACACTACTTACATTGACCCGTGGAGAAGTCGACTCAGGTTTTTGGGGTCCATTTTGTGACCTAAATTTCTAGACTTATACATGAGTATATACAGTATTCACAGATTTTTTTAATATGTTCTTCTAGGAATATCTAGGTGCTCCAGCGCAACTCTATGGTCAATTTTAACAAAAAGTCTCACTGAAGGACCTAGAGATTCCTAAAGAGAACACTCCACTAGGCATTTGTACCTACTCCAACGCAATTCGATGCGCTGGAGGACCTAGAGATTCCTAGGGAGATGTTCTCTCAAGTAACAACATAGTGTTTTTGTTATTTGCGATTTTTCCACATTCATGGGGTCCTGTGACCCTAACCCCAGTGAATGTGGAAGAATGAGTATATTCCAAATATATAGTTTATCTTCGACTTTGTATATTTTATCATTTGCACTTTTTACAAAACTGAAAGTTCTAATGTAGAACTGATAGTCTCAGTGCATCATCATCATCATCATCATCATCATCATCATCATAATAATAAATTATTTATTTGTATCCCGCCCAATCAACGAGGAATCCGGGCGGCTAACAACAGTGGAAGTACAATAAAAAATACAATAAAAACAAACTAATTCCTTCCCAGCCCCCTAGCAGTAATTATCAAGTATATATATTTTTGCACCAACAACCACTCAGTGGATTTCAAGGTTCTACTATGAATGATATGGATCTTGTAAACCTAAAGTCTGCCACATCTAGTTTACGGTCTGCAAAACATAAAATAGCATAGTAATGTTATTCTTGCTCTAATGGATATTAACGTACAGTGCACCCTTTCTTTACATGGGGGATCCGTTCTGGACTTCCCTGCGTAAAGCAAATTCTGCCTATGCTCGAGCCCCATTTAAATGAATAGGGCTTGTGCACATGGCGGCGCAGCGGTGCATGCCCCATTATTCCCCTTCTCCTCGCGCGGCTTTCAGCATATGCTGAAAACTGCGTAAAGCACACCCACATACGACGCGGGAGCACTGTATTTCTATGTAAATGATAGGATTCTCCCTCCCCCCTGCCCATTTAAGGAAATCTGATTTTTTTTTTAATCCAGGTGCTACAAGATCATCTTTTGAAAGAAACACCAGATACACTAAGTGACCCTCAGTATGTATTTTTTTATATGCACACTTTTTTTATTTGTAAAAAACAAAATGTAGTTTGTGCTAATTCACAGTTTGTATGTACAAATAAGATGTAAAGAAGCACACTTGCGATCTCTCAGCTCAAATGAGAGAAGAATTTTCTTCCAGTTCAGAGCTTAGTCTGCACTGTGCACAGTGACCACTCTGCATGAGCAGACTAACTGATTTCACCTCACATTTCCCCTTTGTGTATGCTGTGTTTCCTGTTCATTTCACTAGTGCATGGGTGGCCTTTGTGTAAGGGATGGTTCTGTGTGTACTTCATGTCTGTCTGGTCAACCGAGAACTGCTGGATGATGATACAAGTTACTTTATGAGATGGTTATACATGATACTTCTGAATGAGTACAATGTGTTCTAGCAGTGTAGGTTCCTCATGGAAGAATTTGTGCTGGATAATCTTGTTACCATTCTGAATTGTTGCAAGATGCACAGAATATTTGGGATGAATTAGAAAATGAGTAGAAGGTGACATGGGATATTGATGGTGAAGCTAAGTAAAATGTCATTTCTTTTGTTTTTAGCAGCAGTATTTTTCTTTCAAACCTCTGTGATTGATCTCTTAATATACAGTACAGTCCATAATCAAAAGCTAAATAATATCAGGGGTTTTGGAGTGAGGTTGTGCTGTCTTATTTACACATGGGATTTGAAATCATATATAAAACTGTATTGGTGATTGAACTTTGCATTTACGCAGCTTATATCTACATTTTTCCTTTCACTTCAGAACAGTGCCAGAAGAAGAAAGGGAGGCAAAATTCTTTCGAATTCTAACCTGTTCTTTGCTAGCATTAAAGAAATTGCTTTGTATGCTGCCTAGTAATGAGAATAGGTCACTGGAGGAGAAGCTTAAGCCTTTACTGTCACAAAACAAATTTTGGAAATATGGAAAGCACAACACACCACAGGTATTTACTTTTTGTCAGCATTTCACCTCAGAATATAAAACTGAGAAGAGTAAACTGTATTTAGACTATATTAATGTTTTTCTTTTAATCACAATTTTTTTTCATATAGAGCTGGCCCTTCATATTCGTGGGAGTTCTGTTGTGGACCTCCCCTCCCCCGATAACAAAAAACACTGGATCTCTAGTCCCATTGTTCTCAATAGTGGTGCAATGTGTGTGCAATTGCACTAGCACAGCCGCGTGCACATGCTGGCATTGGGTTGAATAGGGTGGGGCCGTCTGCAAATGCTTAGACCCACCAATGGCAAGAGGCAACTGTATTCTTGCTGCTTGTTATATTTTTATATTTGGGATTTGGTTGAGGGGCTCTTGAAAACTCTTAAAACCCAGAGGCTACTAAATTATTATTGCACTGAGCTGCAAAACCATGTAAATATTGTCAGTATTGCAATCTGATTTATTTAGATTGCATATACATGCTTCAGTTCTGTGTTTTTGTTGTGAATAAGATGCACTAGCATAAAAAACTGCTTGGAGTACTACACCACTCCTGAGCAGTATTTTGCCTGTTGTGTTTATGCCATTAGAGTTTCTAAGCAGTCTGAAAAAAAGCAATTATTTTGGAATAGCTCTATTAATGTCAGAGTTTCAGCCAATGAAATGCTGTGTGGATTGTAGCTCTTTTCAGAATGATAAATGTACAAGATGCGTTCATGCTTAAAGAGAATTTTTTTTAGAAATTAGATCTCTTGTCAACATCCTTGTAGAACTAGTTGAGAACTTGGCTATATGACATTTTTTATGTTTTAAGGTAAACCTTATGTCAGAATTATGGTTCCTTTCATCTGACGCTGTTCAGTAAGACAGTTTTTTAAACTTAAAAAGAATTTCCAAAGATATAGCAATAGCAGATACATTTCTATACCGCTTATCAGTGCACTGAAGCATTCCCTAAGCGGTTTACAAAATGTAAGCTAATTGCCCCCAACAAGCTGGGTACTCATTTTAATGATCTCGGAAGGATGCAAGCCTGAGTCGACCTTGAGCCCTTTTGCTGATATTGAACTTGCAACCTTATGGTTTGTGAGTGATTGGCTGCAATATTCAATTTCAATAAGAGTAGAAAAAGAAGACTTGAAAATGTTGCTGCATATGTATATACACAAGATCTCCATCTTTTGGTGAATGTTTAGAAAGAATGTCAAGAGACTAGCCACGGTGGATGAGATAAAACTGTTATAGCCTTTTCTCCCTGCTTCGAAAGATCTAATTTTCCTTCCTCCCCTCTGCTTTAGGTCCGCTCAGCTTTTTTTGAGCTGATTTCTGCTTTTTGTCTGCACATTCCTGAGTCAATGAATGCTGAAGCATCAAGACTTTGCCCAACAGTTCTTCTTAGCATTGATGACAGTGATGCTATTGTATGCCCTGCTCTTTGGGAAGCTGTACTCCATGTCCTTACTACCATCGAGGTAATGCAGAATACTATACAAAAGCATGATCTTTTTGGACTTTCTCAGGCACTGTTAAAAAAAACACAGCAGTTTATATAGAGAGAATAAGGAAGGTTATACGTGCCAATTAATCCTTTTCTGCACAACTGTTAAAAGTAGATGAGGCCTGTATTCAATTGCATCTCTTTCACCTTCTTTCACAAGCATTAAAGAAAGTTGTGGTGATGCCATTACTCAGTTTACAAATGGTTCAAATAAGCAGTCTTGCTCATACTACAGTATACATAGAGAGGTGATTGTTTAGTGTGGTTTTAATGTTCTTTTTTGGAGGGGGCAACAATTTGATTATTAAACTGAAGATTTATGTGCAAAACTTTGTAAATTCTGACTGTTATCCCTTATTGTATATTTTATAGTCATCTGGAAGAGAGGTAAAGTTGCTTTGCTCTAACATCTGCAGTTAAGAGTGATTAATTGTCTTAGGATATCTTTAAACATTAAGATTCACTGCTTTTGAACTGAATTGGTGAATTTTATGGTTTTGATTAAGGTAGAGGGCTGGTGTTCTTCTGTTGCAGTGTCACAGGTGAATTGTACATGAAATACGTTAGATGTCTAGATTAGAGGGTAATTTCCAAGCCATCTGCTTATTCTTTAATTTATTTCTGCATTTTGGGGTGTTCTGTAGGATTGTTGGAGTCATGTGAATGCAAAAAAGGGAGTTCTGCCAAAACTATGGACAGTGCTTCGAGAAGGAGGACATGGGCTTGCTACTATTATATATCCGAATCTCTTACCATTTATTAGCAAGATACCACATGGAATTACAGAGCCAAAACTAGACTATTCTAGAACATTTTTTACCTCCATAATTCAAGGGTAGGTATCACTAGCTCTTATAGAACTAAGAATTGCCATATGTGTTTTTAGAAATGGAAAACTCTGTCAGGTAAAACTGAGGGATGTAGATGCCAGACTTCAGTATTATGCATAGTTATTTCCCTATGAGTTGTGATAATTTGATACGTATTTTTAAAACTGTTATTCTGCTTGTTTTGCTTTTTGGTGGTGTTGTGTTTATATGTTTACAAATTTTACAAGTCTACAAGTTTCATAATCCATTTTTTGCCTATGTTGTTATTTCTGATACTTTCTATTGGTGTCATTTACAACAGTATGTAAAACTAATTATTGTAGAATTATTTAATTGTTCCTGAATATTAAATCAATACCAATGTTTGTTCTGTCTCTTAATTTTGTTTGCTTAGGTTATTGACTGAAAGAGCTATGGTTTGTCGTTCAGAATGTTCAGCAATCATGTCAGCATTTATGGAATGCTTACAGTTTATGGTACTACAGAATGTAGGTGAAGAAGAAGAACAAATTAAAGTCCAAGAAATGCTTATAAGTGAACAGGTATTTTATTATAGAGATTTTAAAATTCCACTTGTGTATGATGTGATATTAGTTAAATTTTTAGTTACAGTCTCTTGCCTGAAAGTCTGTGGTGAAATATCTGGAAAAATCCTCCCTAGGCAGGAATTTTAAAATGAAAGGAAGCACAACCAAAAAGGACCTCTTTAGAACTGCATTTGTAAACATGGCTGAAAAATTTCCTTAGATTAAACAAACATATTAAATGTTTTCTCTCAAATATTTTCAGAGTGAAAGATGACTTTATGAATGAACAAATATGTTCTGGTGGGTAAGAGAACCATTATCTTTAAGAATGTATATTTTTGGTGTACTCTTACCCTATTCACTATTGTTGGGGTTTCCTTCTCCTTCAAGTTTATAAATTATATAAGCTTCAAGTATACACATTTAATGTCATACCTCATGGCCAATTAAATTAGGATATGTAATGACATCAGAGGGAGGCAAATTAATAAAACAGGATATATGGCGGGAATAAACACACCCCAGATTCTGAGGCAGCCTAACTACTGTTTCATTTCCTGCTTTACTGTGATCTTTTCATTGCTGCTGCAGAATTGTTAGTTAAGGAGCAAAAGTCAGGCTGCTTCAGCAACATAGGTGTACCTGTTTAGAATGGGTAAGTACAGTAGTCTTGTCATGCTTCTGCAATAAGAAGTAAGCTTTATATTTTTTTTAGGGACAAAAAAAATGCAAACAGTTTCATCTCAGCTCAGTACAAGTATTCTCATTACTAAAACTACTGTGTTTTTTCTCTTGATAGTTAATTCCCATCATTGACATGGTGATTAAAGAGCCCAGGTTACAAAATGGACCTTTGTTTTATGACGTAACAGATGTTTTACATTTTTGGAAAACAAGAGCAGAGATTTCAACTGGTGACAAAAAAGCTTTCACTTACCAGAGAATGATGCTGAGATTTTGGGATGGCCTTTCAAATATATGTGTGGGATATGTTGATATGATGGATGCAGATGAGAAATCTTTGGCTGCCATGTCCTCTTTGCTACAAATACTCCAGAATCCAGGAAAAAAAATGAAGCCAAACAAAAGAAAATCTGTGAAGATCAGATTTGCAGAAGACACTCAACCTGAAAGTAACAATGAACATGAAACTTATGATGATCTCAGAAGTAACAATGAAACCAGCACTCTTGCTACTGGGATTCATGAGCAAAATCTTTCATCTCTACAGATGGAGCCTTTAGAAGATTTAGTTTGTAAACTTGCTGAACTGAGTATTGTGTATGCTAATGAACAAAAGTCCGATAGACACTTAAAGTTTCTTTCTGCTTTGCTTAGCAACTTTGCTTCTAGTAGAGTTTTTCACATACTGTTGGAGGACAGAAACAAACTAGAAGCTGGAAAGGTTCAATATGAAAATCCATCTGTCCAGTTTTTGTATGAAAACCTAATTGATTGGCTGAAAGAAGATGGGAGAAAAGAGACTGACTTTTTGGTTGATATTTTGTATAGTGTCCTCTATTGCTGCAGCAGTATCACAGAGAGAGAACACATTCTCAATGACTTAACTAAGGTACAATTTACCTGTAAAATAAACTCAAAAATCTATTTTATGTGCTCTCATATTTTGATTAGTTTGGAAACCATCATCAATGGTTTCCAGTGAATAAAATGAATAAAATAATCCATTTTTAAGGCAGTTTGGATGAATATGGATTGAATATTTAGGATTGGAATAGAAGGGTAATCCTAAGTAAAAAATGACTTGGAGGCTCACAACAACAAAGAAGCATTAATGTTAATGTTAATAGAATTTTGACTGACCTCTTACAGCTAATATTAACTAATACAAAATGGTGTACATGAAGTGTTTCTTTTAAAATCTGAACAGTAAAATTAACAGATTAAAACAGCACCTTCAAAAACACTAGAGCTATACATTGTATTGTGAGTTTCTAACAAACTATGCCAGTCAGGGTGACAATCATAATTAGTATTGAAAGCTCGTTTAAATAAGGCTAAGTGAGAATGAATAAAAAATTAAGTTACTCAGAGAAATTAGGCAAGGTTTTTCTAGTCACATTATTGAAATCTTTTTTGTTTCAGATGGACCTGAACTGGAATATTATTCTTCAGATAATTCAAAAGGTATGTTCAGTTTTTATTTTCATACTTTCCTACCTGATATTATCTTGGTTGCAGAGAAGTACAAAGTTACTTCAGTGAGCACAGGCTTTCCAGCTTTCTTCTAGTGAAAGCTCCCTGGAGCAACATCCCATGCTAAATGAGTTTTCTTTGACTCCAAGATGTACTTTGTAAAACATGACTGATGAACTAGATTGGTTCTAAGGTCCAGATTGCATCCTGGAACACCTGCCAGGACATTTTTGATATCAAGGGTGGGCCCCTTTCCTTGAAGGTCTGCCTTTTTATGTCATCCAGCTTCTTTCCTGTTTTTTGTGAGGAGAAGGGTATGGAGTGAAAGACTCAGTTGAAGGAGCTGTGTCTTTTGGTGCCGGCTCTGCATGTTGACATCTTCAATCTATTACATAGTACATAATACAAATTATACAATCCACATTTCATAATAAGCTTTTCTCCCCTCTCCCCCTCCCAAAAACAGCATTGAGGGAAATACATTCCAATCAAGTTAACAGTCATTTATCACAAATGTGAAAATATAATTAATTACATTTTTACTTCTTCATACCCTATTTTACCTTCCACTTGCTTAATCACAATTTCCCATTTATCTTTCTATGATTCTTTATTACTTTCCCCAATATATTTAAGTCTTCTTTCCCTAGGGAAATCAAATAATATGTATTATTTTATATATTTAAACAAATAAGACTTATTCCAATTTGATTTGTTTTTCCATCCATGAGCAATTGTTTTGTTATATAATCTTTGATTATTATTTAATCCTAATTCCCCTAAATTGAGAGTTAGACAATTTTCTTTGCCTAATTGTATCTCTATCCCTATTATTATATTTATCTGTTTCTTAACCTCTGTCCAAAATTCTTGAACAAATGGGCATTCCCACCACATATGTATGTAAATTCCCTTAACTCCACATCCATGCCAACATTTTGATTGAAATTTATCATTCATAAATGCTAATTGATGTGGTGTCCTGTGCCATTTCCCAATCATTTTCATTTGTTATTCTTTTAATAATAATAATAATAATAATAATAATAATAATAATAAAATTTATTTGTATCCCGCCCCTCTGAGAACAATCGGGGCGGCTAACAAAGTTAAAAATACAAAACATATAAAATAAAAATTTACATTTTTATTTTTAATATTAACAATTTCTTGTAGCCAAATTTTAATTTTGTCTGTATCAATCAAATCTTTTTCCCAGTTCATTGTCAGCCCCTCTACTATTCTAAATTGGGTTGTTAACATAACCTTATAAATTTTCCTTATTAGTCCTTTTCCACCTTCTAATTTTTAAAAACTATTTCTTCTAGCAATTCATTTTGGTCTAAAATATTCAATTGTATTTCATCTAATAATTTTATTATCCCTTTTATTTGAATCCAGTATTGATTTCCAATTCATTTAAATCCCTTGAGCTTTATTTTTTTAAATATCTTTCCAAAGTCTTCATTGTTACTTTTATTTAAATATTCGGTAACCACTTCCAGTTTTTTATAGCCAGTTTTTTGCTCCACTTCTCCCATATTTTACAATTCACTATCATTGGACGAATTATTTTCTCTTTTTCTTTCTTTCCCTATGTTTTTCCCTGGAAGATAGAGACATGTTGACATCTTCACTTCTTCCTCTCATTTGGAATGGTGTAGGAGCAATCTAACAGACTCGACTGGCTCCTTGAAACATAGGCTATGTTTTAGCATTCCATCATCCTCTTTTCTTCAGGGAAGTCCAAGTGAAATGTGGCCTTGAGAAATGATCCTCAAGGCTGGACACAGTTGCTTCCCGGTCTTTATCCTTTCTTGGCTTCGTGGTCAGTGCAGCGATCACGTGAGAAACCCAAATCCAGAGGGATTTTCTAATCCCTAATTATTACATTGTAAATTGCATTGGACTGTGTCCTCTAAATCTATAAATTTTATAGATTACTGGAAATTACTGCTTCTGTAGTATTTGTGTAGGTTTAAAAATAAAATAAAACTGAACAGCGCAAGGATCTGAATTTTGACAGCAGTGATTCCATCTCATCATAATAGCCATTTGGAAGGTTAATATTAGTGCTTTTGCTTGCACCTTTATGAGGGGAAGTAGATAGTTTGGATGTTGAGGAGGAAAAACAGACAGGAGTAGCCAAGACTTTTTGGATAGCTTTCTGCACGTTTTGGTCATGATAATTTCTTCACTCAGCTTAATGCACTATTAAATAAGAAACTACTCTGAAAAATCTGATATGTTTTCTTGATATAGGCATGTTCAAGCTCAGAAAAGCATTCTTTAAGTTCTACATGGTTAAAAGGAGATGTGTTAGGTGAGAAGCTTGTCACTCTGGCTGATGATTTATGCAGCACAAGCTTGAAGACAACAGTAGCTTCAACAGAATCCTTTTATTCAGAAAGATGGACTCTTCTAAGTTTGGTACTATCTCAACTGATTAAAAACGGTAGGTGACTTTAGCTTTCTTAGTGAATAATAAAGGGCTGCTAAGGTTGGGAAGAGCAATATAATATAATAATATTATAATAATATAATGTTGCATTTATTCTTGATAAATAAACAAGGTTTCAAAAGGTATGAAATATAGTCCTAAAGAAGAATCAGTTATTGCTGCAAGTCCATTTGTCTTGGGGTTGTGATTCTGTGGTTGCAGAATCATGTATTGGCCTGGGAATGACTTACACTGTGTCTCTTTTAATCAATAGAATCCTTGATTGGTGAAACATATATTGAAAGAATTATTGATAAACTACAAGCAGCACTGACTAAAGCAAAGGATCTTTCAGAAGCTGGAAATACAGAACCATCTGTGTCTTTCATCTGTGACATAGCCTCTAACTTTTTCAGCTCAGTTAAAGGATGCTTGTTGATGCCTTCATCAGAAGACTTGTTGTTCACCATTTTTCAGTTGTGTGCACAAAACCAGGATACAACACATTTATCAGGTACTACATGACAACTAGGCCAACTGCATATTGATTCTTGTATGTGTTTTTCCAGCTGATAGATGCAGTTCTTAAAAAACAGAAACATACAAAATAAAAATTTGAAGCAGAATAAGAATAAATATTAAGGCAGTGCTCTGTGTGTGTGTCTACAAGTCACCTGTTGACTCATGGTGACCGCTTGAATTTCATAGGGTTTTCATAGTCAAGGAATACTTAGAGGTTGTTTTTACCAGTTTCTTCCTCTGAAATGTAGCCTACAGCATCTGATATTCATTGATGATGTCCCATCCACATACTAACCAGGGCTGACCCTGCTTAGGTTCCAAGATCAGATGGGATCTGGTGCCTTTAGGCTGTTTTACTGGCCAAGGTAATGCTATCAATTTCAAAAATTTGTAAGCCTTTTTGGATAAAATAACTGATTGTTCTGTGTAACACTGCATCTTAACATGGTCAAAATAGTAATTATCAGGGTAATAATTTCCTATATCCCATAACTGAGCGCATACCAGTTCTTTGAAGGGATACATGATAGTACTGTAAGTAAGTTTATACAGATTTTGAAATCAGAACAACATAAGAATTCTCAGAAACAGAGAACACTGAAGCTTTTTGTTGTTGTTGTTCTAGATTTCCTGGTAAACAAACTGAAGCACACTTGGTTGTGTGGCCTAACTTCCCTTGTGTATCATCTTAGTGATACACATAAAGAAAGCACCTTCTTGAAGAGATCAGCATTCTGGGTCAAAAACCAGCTTCTGTCTTCAGTACTGGATCTTAAAAGGTAACAATATATTAAACTTTTTGAACTAATACAGCACACCTGTGTTATACGCAGGCGTGCCATACCCGGCTTTCAACATACTCTGGAAGCTGTGCCAGAAAAACTCCTCTCGTGCCCTAGAAAAAGTAATGGGGTGTGGCGCGAGCATGCTCCCCATTACCTCTTTACGCAGGGGGGGTCCAGAACGGATCACGCGTAAGGGAAGGGTGCACTGTACATGTTTAATTAAATCCCATCTTGGAACAAGGTATTACATTTTTGATTAAACAAAATCACAAAGGCAGTAGCCACTGATGATGGGATCTGTATTATGAACATCAAGGGAACACTGCTTTAGAGTAGAGTAGTCCAGTGTATTGATGAAAGCTAAAATTTCCCTGGAGGAAAGAGTGCACTGTAGCTCATATCTACAGTGCTTTTTTTTTTTTTTTAACTTCAGGGGTATGTCCAGATGCTGCTCCTGGCTGTTATAAATGGTATGTAAGTTTTGAAATGCAAGGTTTAGAATCATCAGCGAGTTCTCATATGGAAAACTAGTTTGTGTTTTTTGTGTTTTATTCTTCAAGTAAAATATTGGTTTCTTCTCAGTTTGCAGGTTTTGATCTCTGCGGTCAATGACTTGTTGACTAAACTACTGCAGACTGATGAAATTTCTGCTTCTATTTTGAAACATTATATGGAATGGCTCACTCCAAGCAGAGCTGAGTGGGAAAGGATGCGTGAATCTTTGTCTAGTGAGGTACATAAAAAGTAATTGCACAATGCATACTGATTATTTCTGTACCTAGATTTTTGTTGTGAATATAAAGAACACATTTCACTAGTTAAATTTTAGATACCTGCAAGGTATTGTAACCAGCTAGTTTTTGGATTGATGATTTGGTTCCTAATTATTTGGTCCATGAGTCCAAGATAAGTCACAGTCATGGACAGGCTCCTTCCTTATATATAATACTTGTTCTATTAATAAAATCTCCTCTAAAAATTTGAATGCAAGCTTTTCATGGTTTTAAGTAGACTCTGGTCTTGCAGGATCATTTTGTAATTGATTTGTTTACTTCCTATTTACTTGAATATATATACAGCTGGCCCTCCTTATAGGCGGGCTTGCCTTCCGTAGCTTTGAGCTCACACGGAAGGCAAGCCCAGACAGAAATAATGGGGCGTGTACTTGGGCTGCGTGTCCTGTGCACCACCCTGAACACACGCCCCATTATTTCTTATGGTGCTTCCGCATACGCTCTTTTCCCCATATGCAGGCAGGTCCAGAACAAATCCCCCGCATATGGGGAGGGCAGACTGTACATGTGTTCTGTAAATGCACTGCAGAAAGCTTGTTTTTCAAGCTCACACTATCACTTTAGTGCATATTTATGCACTCAGTATAGTTATTAAGCTTTATGAGTCCACTTGGTTTGTAAGATTATTCTTTCAGGACCAGTTTTTGTTCTTGACGTAACATGAGCATGTAAATGTACATATGTGTCATGCAACTAACATGTAGACCTTTCTTCTAGACAATGAACAGCTGTATTAGTTCCACAGGACAGTTTTATTGATAGAACATGCTAAAAACATGTGTCTTTGACAGATCAAAATACAAACATTTATACAGTTTTTTTGTGGGGTTTTCAGACTATTTATACAGTTCAGTTACATTCCTACTTACAACTCAGAGGAGAGTTATCATTGGTCACGTTTGTCCAAAAGTTCCCAAAATTCCGTTCCCAGGTTCTCTTTTCTCAGCAAGGCTCAGTGTTTTTGAATTACTTTGGAACATAAACATGTCTCTCTTCTCAGACTGGCATTATCTTCAGGCACTTGGCTTTCCTATAAACAATAAAATAAACTTACAAAACTTGAGCTTTTAACCTAAGGTTTTAACACAGTATAACTAAATGAAGTAAAACTTATACAATTATCTACTTATAAAATTTATCAATTAATTGTTAACCCTCTTAATAACAATTCATTTAAACAATCTACAATCATACATTCTGAAATACTTAACTATTTGGATATATAAATTCTTTTAATACAATCCCTTTAATTAATCATATCTAAAATCTCTCTAATACATTTGGGAGTCTACATAGCATATTTATGAACCTCTTCTTATATGAATCAAACAGTATAACAATTGTTAACATATCTATTATTAATCTTATCATAAGCCTAACTCTAAACAATATAAACCCTCTAACATATTACTATATATACTTGACTATAAGTCGACATCATGCATAAGTCGAGGGCAAGTTGTAGGGCCAAAATTATAGATTTTGATATGACCCATGGATAAGTTGAAGGTAAAGTTTAGGGGCATATAGCAAAGGATTTAAAGGATGAAGCAAAGCAAAACAATGCCAAAGAACATACAAAATTCCAGCAGACATAGCTCTTTGTGCTCAGTCCTAAGGCTGGATGGATGAGAGAGTAGAGGGGATCAGTGCTTCCAGAACAGTTTATTCTCTTGCCTTTCACCAGGGGATGTTTCGTTCTTTTAAATAAGAATTAAGATACAGTACTAAAGTTGACCCATGAATAAATCAACTCAGGTTTTTTGGGTCAATTTTTTGACCTAAATTTCTAGATTTATACATGAGTATATACAGTATTTACTTAATCTCTTACACAGGCACTATTTGATCTTAGCCACATTAATACATATCCATCTTTGGTTTTATAACAATCAAGCAATATAACAGAACCTTATAACATTTTTATAATACTCTATAATCCTTAACCTTAAAACAGAATAAACAGGAAACAAAACCTCATAACAACATCAACTATGACTGTTAAAACATCTTAACCAAATCATAACTATAATGGAACTATAATTGTAACACATAACCTTATTTTTATAACTAAATATCTTAACCTATAAAAGAACTCATATCAATAACCATCACCCCAGTGTCTCACATAACTGTACAGGATCTCCCATATAATATATATGGTATCACCTCTCTATATAACTTGTCCACAGGTGTTTCCCTTATAATTATATATCAAATGTCACAGCATGATAGTAGTCCTGACTAGAGCCAGCTATCCCAGAACTGTTACCATGACCACTTTTTAAAACCCAATATCCATCAACGAACTTTAAGCTCCCATATAATCCTTAAATTACCGTACTGATAATTAATAATACAATCTCCATCTTAAACTGTAGTCATATACCAAAACACTTGAACAATATTTCAAACATAATACAGGGTTCTGGAATCCAAAATCATGGCAGGATCAATGATGCATTATTGCATCCTGACAGCATGTATATATTGCATACATTATGAGAGAATTTAAACCCCTTCCTCATTCCCTTTCCCATCTTCCCACCACGAAGCTACCTCACAAGACAGCAATGGAAAGGCAGACAGGCAGCAGAAAGAATGGAGCAAAGAAGTGGATCGAAACAGTTTTTCTGGCTGAGCCTTTGTGGTGGGGTTGCTCATAGGGCATGGTTTCCAGACCCTTCACCATTTTTGTTGCCCTCCTTTGGACACGCTCCAGTTTCTCAATGTCCTTTCTGAATTGTGGCGCCCAGAACTGGACACAATATTCTAGGTGGGGCCTGACCAGAGCAGAATACAGTGGCACTATTACTTCTCTTGATCTAGACACTATACTTCTATTGATGCAGCCTAAAATAGCATTGGCCTTTTTAGCTGCCGCATCACACTGTTCACTCCATTACATTGTAATAGAGCAGAACATCAAATGTTGAAAGAAACATCACATTCTGTGTATGTATGTGTGTAACAAATACATTTCTTGTGCTAATTTTAATTGTGCAATCTTAATGTGTTGCTCTGGATATATGATTAGTATTGAAACAAAAATATATGACTGTAAATAATTTTACTAATTTTTGCCAATTTTTGTTTTTACAGTGGATCAGGAAACCACTTTTGGAAGGAAGACTGAGCATGAACTGTGAGATATCAGGAACAGATCAAAAGCTTTGTGTCATCACTAAACTTCCAAGCCATCTGTGTACTGCAGCTCTGTTAAGTAGAATGGTACAATTAATCCTGGAAAAAGAAGTGGTATTTGAAAATCAGGAGGTGGAAAGAAGCAAATTTGAAAATATCAGTAAGTAACAAGATTTTTTTAGCAAAAATATAACAGCTGCTTTAGAACTCTAGTACCAAGATGAAATGGAGCATATAATTATTTTACACAAATAAAGAGGGACTCGGTTTTTCAAACACTGGTATTTAATAAGGAGCAGAATTTGGAAAGTTCGGTCTCTGAATCTCCCCTCTGTTAGTTACTTTTATACTTATTTTAATAAATTTAACTGTTCTTTATGTTCCTGTTCTACAACATAACTGAAAATGTTACTTTGAAAAATTAAATTAAATGCTCTCTCTTCCCCCTGTTCTCATCACTTGGGCAGCATCCACATTGCAGAAATAATCCAGGTTGACACAAGTTAAGGACCTTGAAACTGTGGTGCATGCACTGGTAACCTCTCATCTCGATTTCTGTAATGCATCTACATGGGGCTACCCTTGTGCTTAGTTTGGAAACTTCTGTACATGGCAGTCAGGCTAGTCTCAGGTAAAACTAGAAGAGACCATATAACACCGATCTTAAGATTGCTTCACTGGCTGTCTATCAGTTTCCGGGTGCAGTACAAGGTGTTGGTCATCATCTATAAAGCCTTAAATGGCTTGGGTCCAACCTATCTTCGGGACCATCTCCTTCCATATAATCCACCCCACGCACTCAGGTCCTCTGGGAGGAATTTATTGCAACTTAAAACAACTAGATTGTCTGCAACTGCCCAGAGGACCTTCTCGGCTACTGCTCCCAGGTTATGGAATGGCCTGCCGGATGGGATCCGTCACATTACCACCTTAAACAGCTTTTAAAAAGCTGTTAAGACAGATCTCTACCAGCAGGCCTTTCCTGACAACCGGCCACCAAAAAGTCAAACCTGTTATACCCCTGACTTCTACCACAGCGACTCTTGATTTGTTTGTTATTTTAAAGTATGTTTTAAATTTTTGAATTGTTTAATTGTATTTTAGGGGTGGGTGGGATATAGGGATATGAGATTGTATGTTTTAACATGTTGTTCTTTATGCGTTATGACTTAAACCATCATTTATTGCATTAGTGATTGTTTTGTAAAGGTAAATCTCTCAAAAATTACACTACATATGCAGGCTTCCTATTTTTTCTGGGGTTGTGGAAGAAAGCAATTTTGCATACACAAGGATACCTCCTCACTGGAAATGAATGGGTCATTAATGTTCCCATATAAGAAAGAACCTTCTGTCCGATGCTGCCCTTTCCATCCCAGTGCAGTCCCGGATCCAGAAGTACAGTGATCCCTTCCCCTACACGGGGGATCCGTTCCAAACCACCTGCGTAAGGGAAATTCCATTGTATGCTTGAGCCCCATTAATGGGGCTCGTGGTGCGGGGTGGCATGCACTACATGGACCATGGGCACATGAGCCATTGTTTTTTCCGGCACACAGCACCAGTGTGCCTGTGTTTAACGCAGGCGCACTGTATACCTTTTGAATGGTACCAAATGAGTGTCAACATCTTTCAGTTTTATTTCCATTTCTCATCTTTGGCTCCCTGTCTATAAACTAAGGCCGATTTTATGGTTTTGTAGGGCATGCGCCCAGCCCTACTATCGCCATATGGGCGCCATAGTTGTGCGCGCCCATCCATGCTGGGAGCGCAATGATGATGTCCATGGAGCGCAGTGCCCCAAACAGCGCGGCGACCAAACAGACTTCATCATTGCACACAAGTATGCCAATGGTGCCTCACTCGGCAGAAAAAGAACTCGCCGGGAGCGGGTTCTTTTTAATCCTCGTGGAGGCCGCAGCATTTGTCTGCTGTGGCCTCCATCTGAGGGAGAAAGGAGCGGCGTCTCACTGCCCCTTTCTGCCCATCTGTATCACCCCTAAGATTTATAGGTGAGATAGGAAATCATAGCAGGAATGCAAAGCAACATGTGCATGCAAGCGCTAGATAAATATCAAGAATAACAACTTGTTGATATTTTCTCCTACTTTTAATGTATATATCTTATGTTTTGGATTGCACATATAGTAAACTTCACAAAGTTTTGATGGCAAATGCATATGCTGGATTACGCTCATCATACATGTTTCTGTTTTTTTCTAGTTGCAGAATATCTGTATACTTTACAATGGATTGAAGAACTAGCAAACCCACCTTGCCCACTCCTTGAATTTCTTCACCACCCTCAAGTAATTAATATTTCATGTGGGAAGTTACATACACTCAGTAATATCTCCTGCCTCTTTCAAATATTATTCAATAGGTGAGTATGTGCTTTTGGAAAAATAAAAGCATACTGTTATTTCTTAGATAATTGTGTATGTTTGAGTATCATTTTGGTTATTCTCTATATCTAAGGCTTGTTTAAATTTATCACACTGGTAATTAACATGAATTAATTTATTATGAATTTATTTGTTTTATAAATAAACCAGGTTAATCACTAAAGCTTTCCTATTCTTTCATAGATCAAAAGAGAGTGGAAGACTCTGGGCCTTAACCATGGCTAAATTGTTAAATACAGAGATAATTTCATCCTCTGAGATAAAAGCACTTTTCAATACAGCAGAAAGGTATAACTGTCTAGTACTTCTTAGACTGTGTTTGTATCTACTGCTACTACACTGATTAAAGCAGGAAATGCAAAGCATGCACCACAGCATATTGCAAAAACAATGGTAATAGCCATCTTACAGTTCATTGTGTTTTGCCCTACCTTTTTATATTGTTTTAATTCTGTGTTCTGCCTTCCTGTTTATTTCAGAAAAATGTTTTGCCTGACAAATCTCTTGACTGGTTGGGTGAATTCTGTTCTTTATAAAATTCTGCAAACAGCACAGAATGTGGAATATTGTTGTGTACCAGGCCCTCCAATGACTTTGCATTTGATCAGTGATGACCAAAATGTGTTTTTTGAACTATTTTTAAAATTATTTTTAAAATCAGTTTAGCCCAAACAATCTAATTTTACAGTCAAAATAATATACCATCAAAGATAAGGAAACTGGGGCGAGAGGGCAGAAGAAGAGAAGAAGAAGGGAGAACAATGACAAAGAGAAGAAAAAGAGAAAGAAAAAACACATACTGTACAGCTAATACATAGTAGGCTTTGACTCCTCAATCCTGTAATTAAAAGAAATAATTAAAAACAGTATTATGCCACTACAGATCAAACTAAATAATCCTGTTAAAATTACTAATAACCATAGCCACAGATTATTAAATCACTAGATTTCTTATTGTTCACAAAGGGGCGGCCTGCAGCCCCCCTTTCCTGGCTGGATTGGGGTCGTGGCAACCTCACGGTGCCATCCAGGCTCTGGGGGGGCGGAATTGATGTGGCAGTGCGGCTGTATGGCATCCCATTGGCACTGCATCATCTGGAATGCCGCGTGGCATCATGAAACCCTGGGGCAGAGTTAGGGCATCCAGTGTCAGGATGCTGCACCTTGACTCCTCCCACAGGCCAGCACAAAGTGCCTGTCTGTAGAGGGCCAAAGTCCATAAAAAGTTTCTAATCTTCCAATAAGTCTTCAGTTGTCTTATCCTGTAGAATCCACATTAATCTAGCCATTTGGGCTAACTCAGAAACCTTAACAATCCATTATTCCATCATCAGTGGTGATCAATATGATGATTCTCAGGTTCTCTCTCGTCTCTGTTTCAACTACAGGTTTTTTCCATTAACAGAAGGAAACTTGCACACACTTCAGAATCTATGCTCATTTTTACCTGAGGAAGATAAGGAAGAACTTGTCATTCAGTGTACTGCAAAATTAATGACATGCAATGGAAGTGAACTTCTAAGTACTGATGGTCAGTGTCTCATATATTCTCTGCAGTGCTACATTAGCTTGTAAGAGGTAGGATTTTCAGTATGTGCATTCAACCAAATGTTAGAAAATAAGAATTGCTGCCATTATTATTGAGCCATTATAATTGTTGCACTGTATTGTTTAATCTACACAAATGCTTTATTCTAAATTGCAAATTTCAGGATGCATAGTATCAGCTATATTGCCAAAGTGGCTGCCATATAAATAAGATTAACCTGAGTTTTTCTAGAAAACGTCTGAATTTTAGAAGGAAAAAGGTATTTAATTCGGATTAGAAATTGTCCTGTAAGGTTGAAGTGTAATAGTATGCATTTTGAATGTCTTAATTTTCCCCCCTCTTTTTTTTTTAAAAAAAACTTCATTTCAACTGTTCCATTCAAATTAGAAGTTTTGCATTTGTATCCCAGTATCTCAAAGCAGATGGCTGGACTCAATTAGGGAGGGCATGGGCATGAATGAGTCTGCAAGACGTGAGCAGAGCAGTGAAGGATAGGGAGTCTTGGGGATATCTGATCCACAGGGCAATTATCAACAACACTCAACAACAGTCCCGAAGCAGGGCTGGGAAAACAACAACACTTTTTTAAACAAACAAACAAACAACTATTTTGTGGGGTGTAAATCATCTTCTCCCCCTTTATTTCTTTTTCATTTTCCCCCTTTTTTTGCATTAATGTGTAGGAGTACATCAGTATATCAGAAAATTAAGAATCAAAATGCAGTTCAGATGTTCTGGCCACTGGAGCTGCATGTGCATTGCAGATATAATGAAACTTGATACTGCTTTAATTGCTATGGAATTTTAGGATTTGTAGTCTGTGCCGACTGAGAGCTCATATCACACAAAACTACCAATCCAAGAATCCCATAGCGGTGAGCTATGGCAGTGCAAGTGGTGTCAAGTTGCATTATTTCTGCAGTGCAAATGCAGCCTAGCTTAAATAATAACTGTTCTTTAAAAAGTGCTCTTTTACAGCAAGTTGTTTTGGTTGAACTTATATTAATTGAAGTATTTATTCCAAATGGCATTTCTTGCACTATACAATAAAGTGATTAAAAAGAACAACTGACATTGGATACTGTTCTGACAATGAACAACTGCCAATAAATTGTTAAAGTGAAAATATTTAAATTCAAACAGTCAGTGTTGTTTCCAGAGGATTGGAAAATAGTAATACAGTAATAGCAGACTTTGAAAAAATGTATAAGAAGAATCATTTAACAAAACCAGGAGTTTTTTTTTTAAATGATTTGTTTTACACTAACCAACCCTGGTTTCTTTACATTCATCTTTTTGTTTGGAATTGTCTAATAAATTTTCCACCACATTTTCAGTTTTTTCATGCAATCATAAAGAATAAGCATGGACTGATAATTACAGAATTTTGAATGAAGCTGCAGTGGCACAGTTGTGTGTTCTGTAGCCCATCCTTGATCAAGTAGAAACCAGGTGCCGAAGTTCAAGACCTTTTCAAATAACAGGAGGAATGTCAGAGCTTTTTTGGTTTTACAGCCAGCTGCGCCTCTCACTCCTTATCACTGTTTTAATTTACTATTTTTCTTAGGTTCTATCTATGACATTTATTGTGGTCCTTTTTATCTGATATTTGACTTTGTTTTAGGAGCTTTTGGATATCTTGCTATTTTAAATTCTTGCTTGAATTCTGGAAGCATTAATGATGGAGAACTAATGTCTGGCATACTAAAGATCATTATATCCTGGCGAAATGACTGTGAGGACAGTTTTCTTTTCAGCTGGTTGGTAATTCTACTGAATATTTGTTTTAAAGATTGCTCTGTCCTATATTCTTGAAATAGTTATATTTGCAATAAGGCTATAGCAAAATAAAATAATTTTTAACATGCGTTTTCATAAATTTATTTGTTTGAATGTGTGCATAAAGACAAAACAATATTTCTGAAGGACAAAATACGCTCTTTCTTTTCTTTCTTTTCATTTGATGATGCACACTTGATGATGCACACTTGTTTTAATGTATTTTATATTACAAGTATCCTTGCTGTATGTTAAAAGAGAAAGCATCATAAGGTGATGGCTCTCATCTACAGTCTTCATGAACATATGCATTAAAATGGTTGAAATATTTTTTTAAAGAATAATAAACTTTTCAGGGACAACTTTCTGTCTAGTTAAATGTTCAGAAATTGATTACTCTAACCTAACTCTCTGTTCTAAGCAATTTAATGCAATACATGTTTCAGTCCTGGTTTATAGGATTTAGGATTTTCATTATAGCAGTGTAGGCATTCACAATAAACAAGCTGGGCTCCTTGATAATGTTGGTTATTAGTATTAAAGATTAGTTTTTTAAAAGTTATAAAATAAAAGGAATTTTACATATGATCACTTTTTATTCTTCCTTGCATGTTAATTTCACATGTGGTTTTGTCTATACTTTGTTCCAGATTTTACATTTATTTTTTTAATTGAATTTTATTAGACAAAAAATAACAACATACATACATACATACATACAAATGACATAAATAATGACACAACATAAACATCACTGAGTCAGAGTTATATAAAACTTTACATTATCCGACGTCTTATATCTTCTTACATTAGATTTTACATTTAATGAGTTCTTACCTGAAGAAGGTGGCTCCTTTTCTGTTGTTATACATACATTAACCTTAAACTACATTTTCCCCCTCAATTTCTTCCAAGCAATCTACAAGAAGGAAACCTACAGCTGCTTGGTTTCAATATAGAGATGATCCATTTTATTTCATTATTGCTGAATAATCCTTCTTCTTTGCTGGAGAGTGAATGGGATTTTGTCATGTGTTCCATGCTGGCATGGTTAGAAGTAAGTAATGAACATAAGTACAGAAAACCCTTGAGTAGGGATCCAGATACTTTTCACTTTTAATTCCCTGGCTGGTAGTTCAAATATCAGATATTCTGCAGTGTCCTTTCCTATAAATTTAAGATGTTTTTATGGTTGTTCAGGATTGTGAGCTACAATAAATGTTTCACATTTTCTGATGCAAATTTCCAGAATAGAACAGTGATCGCGAGCCTTTTTGCGGCTGTGTGCCCCAACTGATTTTTTAAAGGCACCAGGCTCTACCCAGTGCCAGGGGTGGGCCTTCTGGCCTCTGGGGTTGGGACCTCCAGCCTTTAGGGGGTGGTGTTTCCACTCCCTTTTCCTGACCTCCAGCTGTCTGGAGGGCAGGAGCCACAGGTGCATGCCTCTGGCACCTCCCCCCCCCAATGTTTGCCAGTCCCAAAGGGATACTCAGAGGCCAGAAAACGGGCTTCTGAAGGCAAGAAACAGAGGTGTGCTCCTCCAGCTCCTCCCCTCTGTTGTTTGCTGGCCACTCCTCTGCCCTCCCAGGCCATTTCAGACCCATAGCTATCTCTATGGAGACAGCTATGGCTCTGAAATGGGCCATGGGGTGGGTGGACAAGCCTGCATGCGGTCGCTCCTCCGCCTCCTGCCCTTTTCCCGGCCTTCAGCTTCCAGCGGTCTCAGAGAGACAACTAGAGGCCAGGAAAAGGCAGGGGGTAGGAGGAATGGGCACACGCATGCCTGTTTCGCCTTCTTCCGGCCAGTGCCTGGCAAAATGGTGTCGCATGTTCACCATTATGGGATTAGAAGATCTGTGCTCAAATTAATGTTACTTACCAGTGCTTCTACACTTGAACATACTGTACTTTGTTGACATTTCATTTTACCAAACTATTCAGGTTCTTAACTAACTAATGATATGTCTGTACACAAAAAAGAATTGATAAAAATATGGAACAAGTCATTAAAACAAAATAAGGGTAAAAGAAGAGATATGGAAAAATAAGATATATCGAGAGAGAGAAAGTATATTGTTTTTTGACTACAGGAACCTATTTTGGGGCCATATACGTAAAGAACTTGCTCAGATTTGTTACAGAATTTGGTTTTAAAATTTGAGAACATGTAAATTAGGACAGACAGAATTAATTGTCTTTTGGGTAAGGGATACATGTTAGTGAAATTCCTTAAATGAGAATAAATAAAAGTTTTCTGTGATGTTTTTCCATCCCTTCCCAGACAATGAGTGAAAGCCAGGCAGTATTTCCCCAGGCGCTGGTGCAAGTGTTTGCCTGTGTCAGCTGTGACTTAAGTGTTGCATTGAGTGCTTATTTCCAGACAGCAACTCCTGAAATCACTGAAAAACTTCCAACAAACCTTATGACTGAATGGCAGGAGTTCTTTTCTGAAGGCATCCATAGTTTACTTTTACCTTTGTTGGTAAAAATTACAAGTAAGTCTGTGGAAATTACATCTGTATGTTAACCTGGGTAATATGCAAGAGTAATTGAGAAATGCTTTGGTCTGCTATTTAACAAATGACACTTTTCCCAGTAAAATTTAAGATGGATTGAAATAAGATATGTTCAGGATTTCCAAGGTGGTGCATAGTACTTAGACCCCATACAGATAGGCCAAAATAAAGCTGCTGAGGGTCACTATGGATGTATGCTACATAAATGATGCATGCGTCCTAAGAGTCTGGAAGCTGCGCCAAAGCCATGGTCCAGTCCTAAGAACTGTAGCACAGCTTTGGTGCAGCTTCCAGGCTCTTAGGACACATGCATCATTTAAGCAGCATACATCAAAGTGATCCGAAGCAGCTTTATTTGGTCAGTCTGTATGGGGCCTAAGAGAAGTATTTTGCATATGATATCAAAGCATTCCCTTCCTTCAATATTTTCCACTCCCCTCCCCCCCCCCCCTGCTGTTTTCACTTTCGCCTCATTGCCTACTGGGAGATGTTTTTCATAATTCCTCTTTTATAGGAATATCCCATTAAGAAAATTCTACAAATTTATTTGTTCACAGTTTATAATGATATCATTTAGAGTACTGTCTAAACAGAATGTCTGCTCCTTCACTGTCCTTTGAAGGCTAAATAAAATGCTGGTATCTTCAGACTACATATTTTAAAACAAGGTGCAGGGGAGGATATACTTCTGTTTTCATTTCTTCTCCATTGCCTTTTAATTCTGTTATTTCATCTAAAAGTCTTTAGGTAATCAATGTGAAGTTATCGCAATGCAATATTCACTGCCTTACTAATTTGCTTAATGCATAATCAACATGCTGTTCATTCCTTCACCCAGCAATGTCTTTGAACAATATGACAAAGATTAAGCTCTGGAAATACTTCACCTCTGAATATATTCATATTCAAGGGTACAGTATGATGTGTGTAGTATTTTTGAATGGTTTTGCTAGGTGAAAATAACCAATATGTAACTTGTGTTGTATGCTTGTTAAACTGAATTAAAAATGTGAATGGTCTTTGTATTGACAATTAAAAATGTGAATTGTCTCTGAACAGGAAAGGAGAAAGATGTACTGGAAACATCTTTTCAGAACTCTGTGTTGAAATCCTTGGGTAAAGCTTTAACATACATATCAAAGGATCAGTTACTGAATAATAAGCTTCCTGCCAAATTTGTTGCTGGCCAGAAGACAAACCTCCCTAATAAACTACAGACTTTGTTGAATACACTTTCTCCACTACTGCTCTTTAGATCTAGACTCGTTCAAATCACAGTGTATCAAATGTTAAATAAGTAAGTGATCTCCTTGTATCAGTTTTCACTTTTATCAGTAGAATTTGAATTTGGAAAAAACCTTATTAGCATAATGAACATTATTGTTCAATGTAATGTGCAATTGTGATCATACATTATCTACCCCAAGGTGAGCAACAGTGGAAGGATAGGGGAGCACATTAGCCCCCTAGGATACCTTAGAGGCCTGCCTGCTGCACTCTTTTAGGCTCAGTAGAAGCCTTTTTTTAACGACAGGAAGTGAGTTGAAGTCACTTCCTGTTCCAAACAGTATCTCAGACCAAAATTGGCCCAGGGTGGAACTGAAATGTGGTGGAAATGCCCCCCCACTCCTCCTAGAGTGCTATTGGGGATATTTTGGAATAAAATTACAAAACAAAATTGACCTCTCCCTGGGTGGGATACCACAACATGCTAGTTGCAATCTTGGTCCAAGTTGATGAATTCTAAGTGCTCAACCTTCCCTGCTTCTTAGAGCTCCTTGATGTTGATGCCAGCTTTAGAAATGGAATAACACAGTCCTCAGCTGTTGCCTCTGTCCCAAGCTTAGGTACCCCAGAGAGTTCCTGGGATGAATGAGGTGATTCAGAGGCATCTATTGGGTAACTTCCTGTCTAAGCATGGCAGATTTGTCTTTTGGGGACTTACTAGATCCCTCTATAAATTCTTCCCTAGAGGCATCTTATAGAAATCTTAGCTGCTGTGAGCATACAAAAAAAGTAGAAGAGCAAAGGGAGCTTTCATCCCTCTGCCCATCCCCTCTCCTAATTGTGAATTTCTCCTTTCTTTCTTTGTTATATACAGGAGTTAGTAAAATAAATATTAATAGTGAGGATAAGGATGACAGATACTTGTATAGGCTCAGAGGGTTAGAGCAAATTTTGAGGGCACACAGCATGGTGTGGAATCTTCCCCCTTCTGCTTCCATTGACTGTAGCAGTTCATGAGCAGAATAATGTGATAGCAGTCAACCTGTTGTCCAAAAATATAATCCTGTTCGTGTCACTAATACATACATTTTGGTCTGAGGTACCACTTTCTCCTAAATAATAATCAAGTTTGCATTTAGCAAGCACTTCTGTAAAGCAGTGATTATAATACATAATACTCAGTTTTCAGAATCAGTTAAATCTTCAGTAATAAAATATAAAATATTGTTTTCATTGTTTCCCCTTTTTTCAAACCTTAGGTTAATGTGTGAATTACCTAAATTTGACGATGTCAATCTGAAATCCTATGGTGACGAGGAAGAAGAGCCATTACTGTATGTTTTATTTTACTTTTCTGATTATTGATGCTGTAGAATCTTTAAAATGTTTCAAACACTAAACTTTTAATATATTTTAAAGGCTATGGCTGTCATTCTTTTTTGCAGTTATGTATCTGTTAAAAGGCTATGACTGCCATTCTTTATTGCAGTTATGTATCTGTAACAACTCATTATTCAGTTGTGCTTCATATTCACAATTGTGACAATATTACCATTATCATAAATGCCCTCTTTAGTCCTCCTTGAACTCCACAGAGCAACTCTGAGCAACAATTTGTGCAGCATACTGGAGTAGGGAGCTTCAGGATGATGCAGCCAGCTCCCTCCTGTCCTTGAGCTGCAGTTCAGTGAGGAGAAGCAGCTTGGAAATCAGAGGGGCTGGCTGGCAGGTTATAGGGATCATATAACCTCCCTGCTAAAAAAAAAACTGCATTGCTTCTGCTGATCCATTTCTGGGCAGAATTCAAAGCACTGGCTATGACTTTTATAGCCCTACATAGCTTAGGTCCATAATATTTGAAAAACAGTATCTCCCTATATGAAACTGCCCATGCTGTAAGATCTGCAGGGGAAGGCTTTCTCGTGGTCCCATAACCATCCCAGGCATCTCTGGTAAGAACACAAGAGAGAGTCTTCTCTGGGGCTGCTCCCAAGTTATGGAACTCTGTTCCCAATTGGCTTCCCTGCTATCTTTCCAGCAGCAGGTAAAGATCTTTTTACTTATGGAAGCATTTGGCTTTTAGTGTATGCAGCAGATAAAGCTTTTAATGGGCTGTGTATGTGTGTAGTGTTTTTAATTTTATTATATTTGTTTAATTTATTAAATTTATATCCCACCTTTCTCCCAAGATGGGATTCAGGGTGGCTTTTCAAATATCCTGTGCTGGGATAATAAATAAATAAATAAATAAATAATCAATCAATCAATCCCATGTTGGGATATAAAATACACATCAATCCACTCAGTCACACTGCAGACCTCTGTTGCTTGGAATGATTCTCTGGAGTTTAAGACAGGTTTGGTCAGGTCATTCCTAGCTACATTTATGTTTCTACTGGTGTGATATGGGATCTCTGCCTATAATAGTAAGAATGGAAGTGCATAAAAGTGCTTTGGCTTGATCCCTGTTGGGGTGCTTTACAAACACGCATAGGGAAGTATCCAATAACACCATATCCAAAGTTCCTAATTCACCAATAATGCAATGGTACAACTTATGTATCTTGCAACCAGACATGCTATTGATATTCTGTGAGATGGACAGGGTAGCTACCCGCCAATAGGAATACTGGCAGAACTTTTATTAAATTGGCTTCAAATTAGAACTTGGCCTAGTGTCATAGTATTTTTATTTATATAAAGGGATGATGTTATTCAGAGACACAAGTGATAAGATGTACCTATGATGTTGTTTGTGCCGAGGCCCAAAACTGCAAAACAAATCATAACAGTTGCAGAAGCTACTCCCGAAAGGGACTAGTCAAACTCTTGAGTGTGTGCCGCTCACTTTCTGATAGCCTCCTCTTTCTTAACAAAAGGCCCTAAAGAGACCAGCAATAAATGCCGGCATTGGGGCAGAGTTGATTGCATGCTGCGTGCCCTGACTCCACCCCCATGACAGCATGATGCCGCGTGCCCAACTGCACGGTGCTGAGTTGACACCACTCCCTTGGCGCAGCATGTACATGTACTGTGCCAAAGGAGCACCGAAAGCCGTGGTTTCAGCAATTATGGTGCTCTTTCCACGGCGCAAAAAGAAGCTGCATCCCCAATCTGGCAAGGAAAGTGGCGGGGCCCCACCGCCCCTTAGGGGCTGTCTGTAAAGCCCCAAAAGTTAGCTATTGTGTGGGCTGCATACCAGTCACTACTTCAATCCCTGACCCTGTCTTGAGGTTTTCAAACTGATGTCTCACTATTTCTTATGGCTGTTGTTTATCCTGGAGTGGTATATTGCTTTGTTCATTCCCAGTTGTGGGCCCAGTCAGTAGGATTGATTGCATGTCCAGGTCATATAATAAGAATCTGATGGTGGTTTCTTTCATGAAGCTACATGCAGTGTCTTTTTCTAAGAGGAAAATCATTCAGTACTTCAATAGAAGATGGAATTTAACATTTCCAACTCTCTGCCTTCGTTTTAGGTCCCCACCAGCAGCTCTTATGAATGTTCTTGCCATGCAAGAAGACTTACTAGAAAACATCCTAGAATTCATCCCAGTTGGAGAGTTTGCAGTTGTTCAACCGATGAGTGAAGAATTTTGTCTTGTTTTAGGATATCTTCTCACCTGGAAATTAATACTAACTTTCTTCAAAGCAGCATCTTCTCAGGTTAAAAAAAAGCCATACAAAAACTCTCATTTCCACACAGTGTTTTAGGAACAAACCAGTTCAGTTTGCTTGCAGAGTTCCTCTTGCTAAATATCTGCAGAAAATCAAGAAACTTCTCTTTTGGAAAATTAGGAATAATATAAATAAATATATTACTGCTTCTCCACAATTTGGATTTAAAACTGTCTCTTACAGTACTCCTACTAATTTTGTCTCTTTAACCAGTATAGAAAGATATATAGAATATTGTCCTGTGAATTAGAAAAATAATTGTGATTATTCCCATTCTTGTTTGGACAGATATCTATTGTCATGTACAATCTGCATTCATGTTGGTCACATTTTTGTATATGAAAAGATTGGGAAGTGCAATGGCTCTTTTCTTTTCCTCATTTGGATAAAAGTTTTTCTTTTATCAAGATATTTTATCGTGCTTGCATTAGAAATGACTGATTAAATAAGAGGCTTTTAAAGGTACACATATACAGTATAAATTTCCTATTTGCTTTGTAAACACAATTTTGTGCTTTAAAATAATGTGAAAGGATGCCAATTTTCTATGTGTTTCATATAATGCTCAATTGAGATTTTGATCGTGCTTTTTAAACAGCTTAACAAGCAGGTTCCATTAGTTTACTTGCAGTATGTAGTATGGTCATCTGGGGTTTTTGGTAGGGACCTTTGTTAGTATGTAGTATGGTTTCATACAAAAATATTCTTATCGACTGAATCTCATTTAAATCTATTGTATACATTCTTTCAGTTCACTTACTTCTGAGCAAAAGTTTTATATGGAATAATTTTTACTTTTTTCTTCACAACCAGCTGCGGGCTCTCTATTCACAATACCTTCGAAGAACTAAGAGTTTGAACAAACTGTTATATCACCTGTTCAGACTTATGCCAGAAAACCCAACCTTACCAGTATCAGCAACTGAACTTCCAAATAAGGATGTAAAAACATATTTTACAGAAGAGCTTGATTTAGACATTAAAGGTTGGTCCAAATATTTTTAACTTTGATGCTAGCCATTTCAGTCTTTTAAAGTATCAAATATATTTTATTCTGAAAAAAACATGATTTTAAAAAGTTTTCACTGGCTCACCTTAGAAGCATGATTTATTGCTGGAAAATGACTAGGATTAAACATGTCCTTTAGGGCGATCCCTAGGCTGCACTATCACATTATCGAGAGATAAAGTGGCTTAGTGTGGAACATCTATGATAGAAATATGCTTTAAACACTGTTCTTCTTTCTACACACATTTCTTATCCAGATACATCAGGACTGTCATCACACATCCCACATTTGGCTTGCTCTGTTTACTGCATGACATTAAAGGATTTGCCAGCCATGGTTCGCCTTTGGTGGAATAGCTGTGAGAAACGAGTCTTCAACATTGTAGATAAATTTACCAGCAAATATGTCAGCAGTGTACTTTCTTCACAAGAAATTTCTTCTGTCCAGACTAGTACACAGTTGTTTAATGGCATGATGGTTTGTATTACCTTATCTTACCTTATTTCATCATAGTTATTTCAGGATAGCGCTGCTGTTGTGTTAACATGAAATTATGTGAATCTAAATTCGATGCACATACTTAGCTGTTCCCTGTTAAAAACTGTAGTATTGTCATGTGCTTAGGAAAGCAGATTATTTATTTATTTATTTATTTATTTTTAGTATTTATACTCCACTCTTCAGCCAAAAGGCTATCAGAGCGGCTTATATTGTTTTAAATTAGATATTTCTCTGCCCTCAGGCTTACAATTTAAAAAGACAAGACACAAAAGGAGAAAGGAATGGAAGTAGGGAAGGGGGAAAGTCCAGCAAACCTTCTCTCTCTCGGAGGCCTGGACCATGGCAGATGGACTGGAGGGAGGGCCCTTCTTCTTGATAATGTTTGCAGTCAGCTATTTTTATCAGGCGCAATACAAGGTGTTGGTTATTACCTTTAAAGCCCTACATGGCTCGGGCCCAAGTTACTTGTGGGAACGCCTCTCCCTACACACTCCGTCCCACACTCTCAGAACATCAGGGAAGTACTTATTAGAACATCATAATACTAGGTTAACAACAACTTCTCATAGGGTGTTTACAGCTGCGGTTCCAAAATTATGGAATAGCCTACCGGAAGAGATCCATCTCATCAATACCTTAGAGGCCTCTAAGAAGGCACTCAAAACGGATCTCTTCCGGCGGGCTTATCCATCAGACTCCATATAAAAGCTTATGATGATGTTTCACTCTCGACTATGATTATTGGCTACTGATGAACTGTTTTTAGAGAACTAATAGGAATGTGGTAAATTCAGTATTAGTGTTTTATTGTATTATTTGTATTATTGTATTATTTTATTGATGTAATCCCACCTTGATCCTTAGGAGAGGCGGGAAATATAAATAAACATTATTATTATTATTATTATTATTATTATTATTATTATTATTATTATTAATAATTTTGGTCTTCTGGTTAATGTTGCACAAGTCATAGTAGTAATCAAGGTTTTCTATAGAATGTAAGGTGTTAGTGTGTTTGTTATTACCACTTCAGCATAATATTATTTAAATCTACCTTGTATTCATTCAGTTCTACATGTATTACAGTTTGACACCTGTCAGGGGAGGGTTGCAATGATACTACTGTAAATGTATAGTTTTGGTGTGTGTTTTAAATTGTCTAGTATGACAGGTCTATTTTGAAAATGAGTTGTTTTATGTCCATACTCTTTCTATAGGTAAAAGCTCGATCTGCTACTCGAGAAGTCATTGCTACCTACTCAGTTGATGATATATTCATTGAATTGATAATACAGTTGCCTCCCAATTATCCCTTGGGCTCCATCATTGTTGAAAGTGGAAAGAGAGTTGGGGTGGCAGTTCAGCAATGGCGCAACTGGATGCTACAGCTGAGTACATACCTCACTCACCAAGTATGCTTTCACTAAAAATGCCTTGTTCCTAGAAACTTCATAGTAGACTAGTCCCTGCCATATAATATTGCGTGCAGGTTAACTAATTAGATCTGGTTTGGGGAATAAAAGGTTAGAGGAGAACTGAAAGGGTACTGTTCTTCACAATTTGGCCAGACCTTGTAGAAGTTACTTTTTGGATTACAATATCCAGATTATATATGGCCAGAACAGCATTAGTACAGTTCTCTTGTATCTTATTGTCAGCCAGGAAATTCACAGCTCTATTGAAGTGTTAAATCAAAGTAGTTCAGCCGGGGAGTAGGACCTTTGGGCTATACATTTTCCAATATGTATATGCCAGCCCTGCTTGCTTCAGTTTAGATCTTGCCATACTCATTAGGAATATACACTCTACTTGTAATAGGAATAGAACTCCTTTTCGGAACTTACTGCTCAACACAAGAGTTGAAACTGATGGGAACAGGGCAGTGGACAGAATTGGTGTATGTCCCCTTGTTTTCACATTAGGCCTAGACATGAGCAGGGGTAATGTGATGTTGCATGCATGCCTTAAAGCATTTTCAACTATAGTATAACTTTGCATAAAAATATGTGTAAAAATTGTGAAATCAGTGTGGATGGAATATAGAAAAGCCAAATGTTTGAAGCAACACATTATTAACAGACTCTTACTTTCTTTTTAGAATGGAAGCATTATGGAAGGTTTAGCATTATGGAAAAACAATGTGGATAAACGTTTTGAGGGTGTGGAAGATTGCATGATCTGTTTCTCGGTCATCCACGGCTCTAACTATTCGCTCCCCAAAAAAGCTTGCAGAACATGCAAGAAAAAGTTCCATTCAGCATGTTTGGTAAGTAACTACTAGACAGACATTGAACCAAGTTTTAAATAAATAATAATTTTAAAACCCCTTAATATTCACAAGGCTTTAGGGACCTGTAGTAAAGTCAGAATTGTTGAAGCTGAATCACTTTAACAAAACTGAAATGATCCTCATTTCTCTCAAGAAAGCAGTTTTCTTCTGTATTATTTCACACTTTTAATGGACTCTAAGTAAATCATGCAGATTCCATTTACATATACCAAAACTGAGAGTAATGTCATTTTTAAAAATATACATACTTTAAAGATGCGTTAGCTCCGTCTTCCTTAACAGAAGGTGTGACAGGACTTTCCTTATATGCCCAAGGTTAAATTTACCTTTTCTGCACCAAATGCCCCTAGTCACTGACACCTGTCTTGTTTTTATCCTTTTAACATTCTCCCTAAGTGTATAAGGCAGGGTCCCAAGTGTCTTCTCCAACCAATTCAATATCTTAGGTAGTGTGCTTGCTTTTGTTTATACTGTCTATTTACTCAGAAACATGTTATAAAACATAAATAGTAACTTTATTAAATAACATAAAGCAAGAAAGTATCTTAGGTGGGTTACTTCAACTCAGTGTGGTTACTTTAGCATACACTTGTAGGCTTATCACAATCCCTTTTGGACTTTCTTAAGAGACTCCCTATCCTAGACAGAATCACTCTCTGATTCCGAGTCAAATTTGTTATCTCACTCTCACTGAAGACCATCTCTCAGTCACTCACTCCTGCTTTTATACCTTCTAGTTCCTCTGCAGCCCCCCAACTCAGTTTGTCTGAACTGTGGGCAGCCAAGCCTGTGTAGCTACTCCATCACATAGGGCAGTGATGGCGAACCTATGGCACGTGTGCCAGAGGTGGCACTCAGAGCCCTCTCTGTGGGCACACATGCTATCGCCCTAGCACAGAGTTTGCCAGAGTTTCTTACTAGAAAGCCAGAGGGATGTGGCACTTTGCAATAAATAAATGGGGTCCGGGTTGCAGTTTGGGCACTCGGTCTGTAAAAGGTTCTCTATCACTGACATAGGGCTTTCTGGATGTGTTGGACTGAACCCCACAATTTCTAGCCAACATGGCCATAGAAAACATAGAATATAGTGGAATTCCTACAATTAAAAACATGAGGGAGCCACATGGCCAAAATACCTTTTTAGGCTAATGTCTTTATTTTAATTTCAGAAATTATACATGTATTGTTTACTGAATTATTTTTTACATAGTTTGATCAAGTCAAATTAACTTTGCTAAATATATGGCAAACAAAGCTGATTAATGCCTGTTTTTCTTTTTTCTAGTACAAATGGTTTACATCTAGTAACAAGTCTACCTGTCCCCTCTGTCGAGAGACCTTCTTCTGAAATATATTGTCTTCTCTGATTCAGAGAGTTTCTCAAAGAAAACAGGCAATGGATTACAACAGGATTTAGCTGTGAAAGAAGCTAATTTGTTTTAGCTGTACAGTATTTACAAATAAAAATCTTAAGTTGGTTGATCAGTGCAACTTAAATATTGTATATGGCATTGTTTTATATCAAGTTTACTTATTTATATATTAAAATAGAGTATTCTGATATTTCTTATGAAAATGGATGAGTGTGTAAAAGCATGTGCACCGTTGACCAATGTTTCATCCCCTCACAGCAGCATTGAAGGGTTTGGCAGCCCTCTGCAGCAGGTTTTTGGAGTGCAGAGGAGGTAGATTGCCCTCTTCTGATTCCACTGGCAGAATCACAAAACCACTAGCTTAGATCCCATTCAATCCTATGCATGTCTATTTACAACTACCACTGAGTTCAGTGGAACCTACTCCCAGGTTACGTGTGTACAACTGATTGAAGCTAAAGTATTCAGCAGCAAATGAAGAAAAGATTGTGAGCTTGCCAGGTTACAAATCATGATTGAAATAAGTATTAAAAGTAAAAAAAAAAAAAAGCAAAGAGTATTACTTAGTATATTACTTAAAATACACTATGGAAGGTTTTATTGGTAGTGGGGTGTATTTTATATACATTTATAAATTATATAAATTTAAGCCTAGAAATAAGTTCTAGTTGAGCTCACTTTATCTCATTTTAAGCTCCACCCTGTCCTGTGCTAGGACTCCTTCAGTGAAATTTTTTTTTTTAAATTCCTGTCTTGTACTCACCCATTTGGGAAAAGTACATCAAATATCTTAAACTGTAATAGTGGAAGTTCAATATTTATTAATAATTTCACACACAGTCACCAGATCTTTCTTTAGTTTCCATTGGCCTCCACTGTCTACAAATCCACATTGATTCTGCTGGCTTTACTGAAGTGGCACAGGTAGTAGCTTCATTTAATTAAAAGAAAATCAGTAAAAAATAAGCAATTTCAGTTCATGATGACAGTATTTTTAAAACTTATATAATCCTGTCACTTTAATTCAGTTATTTCAGATTGTTCAGCTTAACTAAATTGTATTGATTGTGCATTGTTTTAGATTCCAGTCCAGTCATTGATATTACAAAATCATGATGCTCTTTAGCCCAGTTAAAATAGCAGCAGGCAGTGTTCTGGGATAGCATGCAGGGACTGAAGTAGGAGATACTAGCATAGGTCTAATAAAGACTTTTATCTTCTGGTCTCCATTGAGTACTATTGCATCAGCCGCTGGAGTGCTAAAGACCGAAAGCCAGCAGAGAATGAATTCCATAGTGGCTGTGGAACAACTGTGTCTGTGGAACAGTACGTTTACCAGTTTCTTGTGCACTGTGCAGCTTGTCCATCCATCACCCAGATGATAGCAACAAGATACCTGTAGCTGCATATCTTGTGATAGGCCACAAAATTTGCACCAAGTCGCTTCTCAGAATTACCCTCCTTCCCTCTGTTGGGCTACTGCACCAAATGCCTTTTTGTTTCCAAAACAATAAGCAGCAGGACTCATCTTCAGGACTTGCAAAATTTGAGTACTGAAAGATTCTCTCTTCCTGCTTGTCTGTAAAGTACTTTGGTACCTTTTAAACCACGCTTTTGCAAAATCTGAATAATTTCATCTGCAATTAAAAATGACAAGTTACAGTAATTTTCAAAGAAGTAGGCTAAAATCTTTCCGTCATCATCATCCTCATTATTATTATTATTATTAAATCATCTTCAGCTAAACTTATTATCTGCTTATTTGGCAAATAGGAATGCAGAAAGACTGACACTTGATGATCATTACTGGCAGGCAAACGGCTATAAAAAGGGGAGGAGAGCATTAGAGACTAGTAAAAATTGCCAGCTGTAGCTCATAAGGGAGGTTGTGCCTTTTAGTCTTGTATTTTTAAAGTTTTTGAAATCAATGTGATAGGTAGCACTACTCAATGGAACTAGTAGGTAACAATTTCTTCTAAAAACAGGTAATACTTGAACTGGCTTTTTCAGTAGAATTTCCAAGCTCTGGTAAATGCACAAAAGGCCATCTTTATTCCTTACAAAGGCTTTCCATAATATCTTAATAGCAACTGCTGAATGCTATATATTCTTTAGGATAACATAGTTTGGACCATACATACAGAGACAATCTAGCTCGGTGTGAAGCCATCTCCAAGACCCATAAGGATTACCTGTTTATTTGGAAGGCTTCCTCTAAATGATATGATTTAACACAATAAATGAATAGTAATTTGTATTGTTTTCAGAATATTATCAAAGAGGACCAGTGTATTCATATATTTAACAACAAAAAAGAAACAAACTTTCTTTCCTACCTGGATTATTTTCTTTGATCGTAACTATGTAAAACAATCCTTTTGATGAAAGCAAGTCTGGCACCAGTGGAAGAAGTCTGTCCATAACTTCTCTGCCATTTTTACCTCCAGCCCAAGCTGCCTCTATTCCATGACTTTGTATCTAAAATAGATAAAACAGGAAAAGTTCCAGTTTGACCACACAGTATTTAAGAAGATGTATGACTTCACTTATATCAGCTTTAAACAATTAATCTCAACTTCTTTGACACTTTCAGACAGGTACAATTCTGCAAATTCAATTGATGACCTACTGCCCCACATGCAGTAGGTTGATAAATGATTTTCTCAAATGCATTCTCACAATTCTTACCTCAGCAGAAGGAGTTACCACATAGGGTGGATTAAACAGTAGTAGGTCAACTTTCCCATGCAGTCGTGGCAACAATCCAGTTATCTAGACATTGGGTGAAATAAAATAGCATGAAAAATAGGTAAGTGAAACATCCATACATTATGTCTTCATGCAAAATTAGTGTTCCTTTGTGAGTCAGTAAGATGTTTTAGGAAAACTAGATATATACAAAATCCTTAGTTTGAGTAAAAAGTAAATTCTCCTTTGACAAAGTTGTCAAGTTGTGTCCGACTGTGCTCATCTCCATTGCTAAGCCGAAGAGCCAGCGTTGTCAAAGACAACTGTGATCATGTAGCTAGTATGACTGCACATAACGCTGTTACCTTCCCACCGAAGGGTATCTATCTATCTACTTGCACTTTTACATGCTTTCAAACTGCTTAGGTTGTCAGAAGCTGGGACTTCACTCTATCCCATGGCACTTGCAATCATCAGAGTCAGTGTCTTAACCACTGATCCACATGACTTCTATTCATGTGAAAAGACTGGCTTATTATCAAAACACATAGTAAATCTAAAGCTTGTCATGTAACAGTTATGCTTCAAGAAAAGCACAAAAAGTCCACATATAAAGGTACAGTGGACTCGTGTTTTCAATAAACTTGCCAAGCTACCAAATTGGGGTAGTTTTCCTATTACTATGAATGTAAAGATTACCTCCACATAAAAACAATACTTACAAAGCACTTCAATGAGTTACAGTTACAAGTGTTATGTGAGAATAAACTGTTTTACAAAGGAGTTGTGGTTAGGATTCAAAGGTTTACTTGAAACAATTGTTCCTTCAAAGGACAAACCCCTCTGAACTCCCATCTGTCAGTGTTCACCATGTTGTATTTACTCCAATAACTTCTCTCCAGCTTCCTAATGCTTTGGGCCAGGAATGAAAAAAGGAAACCAATTTGAGCCCCACCCACCCAGTGTCAATCTTCTATTGAGGACTTTTTAATAATCCCTTTTTCCACATGCAAACTAGGAGTCACAAAATTGCCAAATCCAAATACTAACACCACCAGTA
>NC_056524.1:63811804-63848057 GCF_019175285.1 Sceloporus undulatus | reverse complement strand
CCCCCCCCCCCCCCCGCTGTTTCTTCCCTCTGCCTCTTTCTTCCATGGAAGCTTTCACTAGCCTAGATGAGGGTCCAGACATAGGGACAAAACTCTTGTTTTCCTTTCAGGACATACTGTTTTGGACTTGAAAAACAGAAAATGAAACAAAAGTCGACTTGAAAATCAGGAAACAAAAAGATTTTGGATGAGAAGGAGTGACTAGACTCTTTTCATAACCTGTGTGAATTGCAGCCCCCATCAGGTGCCCTCCAGATCTTTGAGTCTGTTGTTCCCATTATTCCTGGATATGAACCAGGTTTGCCGTGATCTCCGTCTTCGGTGCTAATCTCTGCTCAAAATCTTTGTTCACTTTGGCTGCATCTGCACTGCACAAATAACCAAGTTTAACTGCCGTGAAATGGTTGTAAGATATATGACTTGTATTTCTTCTTGCCTGGCTTTGTTCTTCTTGACTTAAGCAATTCTGGAATGTCTGAGACCTTGTTAATACAGTGCACACGCATCATACGCAGGCGTGCTTTACACTGCTTTCTGCATACACTGAAAGCCGCGCAGGGAGGAAAAGGTGGCGGGTCCCATAGGGATGAATGGGGTGTGCGCCTGTGGTGCGCGCATGCCGCTGCGCCACTGCACTGCTGTGCCGCCACATGCACATTATTTATTTTACGCAGAGGAGTCCGGAACGTCTCATTCTGACTCTCCTGTATCGGCTGTGCTGTAGCTTGATTTCTCTGACATTTGCTGCTTCTAAGCACATGATGTTAACTGACAGGGGTGCATCCTGTGAAATCCTGGGATGTGTAGTTTGCTGAGGCACTAGAGCACTCTGGTAAATCTAAATAACTCTCCCTAATCTGCAAATCCCAAATTCCCATAGGATTTTTTCCCATGCCCATTATACTGACAACATAACACAGTGGGTCCTTGGTATCCACAGGAGTTTGGTTCCACAGTTCCCATGGGTACTAAATTACGTGGATGCTCATGTTCCATTAAATACAGTGGTAAAATTGTGTCCCTTAGATAAATGACAAATCAAGGTTTGATTTTTGGAATTTATATATTTTTAGAATAGTTTTAAGCCGCAGATAGTCAAATCCGTGGATAAAGAATCTGTGAACATGGAGGGCCAACTGTACTATAATTGTGTAGTGCAAAAGCCCCCAGGTCGCCTGTGATTACACTATCCTTGGCTTGAAAATATTCACCCCCCCCCCCCAAATTCCCCCCCCCCAAACAAAGTTTGATTTTACCATTTTGTATAAGGAACACCTTTTTACTACCCCTTTGTATATAATGGGACTTGTGCATCCATGGATTGTGATATCCATGGAGAGTCTTGCAATTAAACTGCAGCAGAAACCATGCTGTATTGCCTACTGAAGGCATAGGTGACATTCCCACTGGAAATACTATTTTTGTTAAACCCTTTTTTAAAAACTACTTTTATTCTAAGATAGCTGGTTGTAAACAGACACACAAACCTCCAAACAAGCAAAAACACTTAACCCAAAAAGAATCCACAAATATAATACAAGAAAGGTAAAAAATGTCAAAACAGTTCAGAGATGTTAAAACCAGAGCATATTCCACATATACTAACTTCTGGGTTTTAAAATGCCTAGCATATAAGTCAGCTTTTGGCACTCAAATAATATCATCTGTGCCAGTGAAGGTTCAGCGGAGAGAACATAAAAGACAATGTCCTTAAACATTTATACAAAATTGTTCTAGTTTTCTGAGAGGAAACAATGGCCCGGTACATACCACCAAGAAGCGGCGTCCAGGCAGCAATTGTAGGGTTAGGGACCGTGCACCAACTGCATGGTCCCTAACCCTACGATGTCACGACGGCAGTGTAATGGCGGTCTTCGTCCATACAGGGGCCATCATCATGACATAGGCAATGCACAGTGTATAGACATCACTGCGTGTTGCTTATGTCACGAGTGCACCAATGGCACACTCGTGATGTGTGTGCAGCATCCCAAGAAGAACCCAGTTTTTCCGGGTTCTTTTTGGGGCAGAGGGACTCAACGCAGCTTGGCTGCTGCGGCATCCCTCCACAGAAAAACCATCTGCCTCGAGCCTGCCCTTTCGGGGAGGTATGTACCAGGCCAGTTGTTAGCAAGGGTGGAAATTTATAAAAACACCCCCAAATTCAAAGTGCATTTGGCGGAGGTAATTGGCTGTTCTCTTTGGCATTGCTAGTTGAGACCTTATGTCCTTAGGGTGCTGGCATTTCCCTTGATGACCCTAACAGTGGGCTTGATGGGAAATGATCACTGTCTTCCATGACAGCGAAGTGAGCATCCCACAAAGGCAACTACACCTTAGTTAGGAGCTGCAAAACAGTAAGAATGTGTCACACCATTGGGACAGATTTATGACTGAGATACTTTGCAGGCACCAGCTATTCTGGTATCGATAGCCTTTCTTATTGAATAGGCTGACTATAGATCAAGCAATGTGTAAATTTGGTTTTGCTTTGAAGTAGGAAAACATCCTCCACTGAAGACAAGGAAAAACCCTATAAAAAGCCTTGCCATTTCTTTGTTCTCTGTTCTGTGCCCTAGCCCAAGTTGGCACTTTGTCAGCTTGTGTTTTGATGCAATTCCAACCCCCCCCCTTACCCTTTCCCTGTTCATCTTCTGTGGTGCGGCTTTGTGCGAATTCTAAGGAGACCATCAGGTGAGTATTAGGGTTAGATATGCCCAGTGTTCTCTGTCCATTCTTCCTCCCTTTTTCTTTTTTGAGTCTTGAGTGAGAGCATGAGAGTGTGGGCTTTTTATGTGTGTGTGTCCCTTCCCATTAATAGACTAGCTGTTAATTGAAAGAGTATGCTTCTGCGTTATTTCATGGACTATCTGACCCCTCCGTAAACACTTTGGGATTCGGTCCAAAAAGGGTACTTGTAAGGAGGCCATTATGGATGAGTTGAGCTAATTGATATTCCCTAAATTTGAGCCAAATATCCTTACACATTATTTCTTGTGCATCCATCTTAACCATCCATTATGAAGCCAAGCCCTCCCTCCAGTCCATCTGCCTTGGTCAAGGCCTCGGAGGTAGAGAGGAACTGCTGGACCTCTTACCCTTTCCCTCCACCACTCCCTTCTCCTTTTGTGTCATGTCTTTTTAGATTGTAAGCCCGAGGGCAGGGAACCGTCTAATTAAAAAGATTGTATGTACAGCGCTGTGTAAATTTACAGCGCTTCACAAATAAAGGTTAATAATAATAATAATCCTAATTCTTCACACATTTACTAAGAAAAGTCTCAATAGGTTAAATAGGCTTTCTCTCTGTAAATTTGCTTAGTTATGTCCCACTTCTTTCTCTGTACTGGGACCCAAGCCTGCTCAAAAGGCTGCTCACAAACAGATACAATTAAAAACGCAGTAAGTCAAACTACTTATTCTTATAATGACCAACTCAAACAAAAAAAGTTCAGGAAGAGGAGTCACTAGACTCTCCATAACCAATGGAATGTCCCTATTTTCCTTCTCCTTCTGGTGGAACTGATTTCTGAGACAAGCTATATAGACAATAGTAGTAGTTATAAGCGCAATACATTATTTATGCAACATTCACAATACCTGTATGCTTTCAGAATGTGCACATTATTCTTTGCAACATCTTAACAACTGTTGCTGCTGTGCTGAGTAATTTTGTGGGCCAATATTATGTTGTTGCCAAGGCAAAGAATCAGTTTCAATCCTTCAGTTTGCATTTGGGTGGCCAGGAAAATTAGCTTCAGCAAAGGTACATGAGTGCTGGTTTAAAATTAGCCCAGGTCCTTTGCAGAACATTGGAAAGCTGTCCTGGCTGAGAATAGACTCCTATTTGTGAAGTTTTATAGGCTCATGATTTTTGTGGAGCCTGAAGCACAATTATTCAAAAATGATCAGTAAAAATTAGTATTTTTTACTAATTATGTTACATGTGTTAAGGAAGCAAAACATACATTTATCCCTTAAGAAAATAGGGCAAAGCGACTTTGTTTTCTGGATAAATAGTACTAAATTCTGTTCATATAAGTTGTTGTCCATACTACAGACACACTGAAAAGAGCATGCACTTTCTGGAGACCGGTACTAGCATGTGCTTTGGTTTCTTCTAAAGTGTATTTCTTGGGAGTGATGGCGCTTTGTATTACAATAATACAATTTAGTCAAAATTAATGTAAGGGCTGTGCTGCAGCAAGAGTTTGAGCTAGTGTCTTTACATCTTTCAGCAAGGACTGAAGGATGTTCTTAACTCCCTCATTGAGAGAAAAACTGTTCAAAAGTTCTTACATTTGGTTGGATGATGGCCCAAATATGCAATTGATGTGCCTACAGGAACATCATTATCACATTATTAGATAAATAATATTCTGGTGTGTGGGTTAAATATGTATTCTGTCCTATTTACTCTACAACTGATCAATTCTGCTGTTAGTATTAGTGTTGTTATTCTCTAGTTATCTGACACAGAGCACAGATTTTTACACTTTGTTTTTGCAGTGAGATTTTCATTTTGAATGGTTCTGTATACTCAGGTGAGCCAGTGTGGTGTAGAGATTTGAGTGTTGGACTATGACTCTGGAGACCAGGGTTAGAATCCCCACTAAACCACAAAGAGCCACTGGATAACATTGGGCAAGTCACACTCTTGAAGGGGAAGGGGAAGGCAAAGCCCCTCTGAACAAATCTTGCTGAGAAACCCCCTGTGATAGGTTCACCTTAGAGTTAATACTTGAAGGCACACAATGTACATTTAACTGCAGCAACTATCTTCCACTAATGTTGTTAACTCCTATCAGGGCTATTCTATTCTGGCAGGTATTTCCATTATCTCTTCTCATGTAAAATGAATGCCAGTAATCTAAGCTCTCAATTACAGGAGCACCATAGATAAGTCTCCCGTACAAGTTTGACTGCTTAAAGATGATCAGCAGAGTGTTCTGGGAGCCTGGTAGGTAGTTGTTTCAAGATGAGACCATATGATTGTCCAGGATAGGATACAGACTGGCTACAATATAGTAGAGCAGTTGTAAATGAGATATGTTTCTGTCCATTTTCTTCTGGGTAATGCTCTTCCAGGCCATTCTTTTATCTATACAAGACCCCCTACCTATATAAAACTATCCCTCCTTCCTACTGTGTATTTGGGATGTGGTGGCTCAGTGATTAAGATGCTGACTCTGACGGTTGCTAGATCGGCAGGTTGGCAGTTTGAAACCCAAGTGCTGCATGACAGAAGACCCCATCGTATGGGGTTAAAACCCTTGTTTACCTTTCCCGAATTCAGTCCTAATTCGGGGGGGCAGCTGGGTGTTATTGCAAAGAAATCGCTGCCCGGGTCTGTCCCAGGTGCAGCCCAGATCCTGTAAGCTGCTTCCGCAGCCATTTTTAGAAATGAGAAGCTGCATCCGGGATGGACCTGGGCAACAATTCAGCGGCGATTTCTTTGCAATAACACTTGGCTGCCTCCCGAATTAGGACTGAAGGGTAAACCAGGGTTTTAACCTCATGAAATAGAGTTCTCAATGAGCTCCCATCACTAGTCCCAGCTTCTGCCAGCCTAATTGTTTGAAAGCATGTAAAAATGCAAATAGATAAATAGGTACCACTTCAGTGGGAAGGTAACAGTTTTCTGTGCAGTCATGCTGGCCACATGACCACAGAGTCATCTTTGACAATGCTGGCTCCCTCAGCTTAGTAACAGAGATGAGCACCACCCCCTGCAGTTGGTCATGACTAGACCAACTGCATGTCAAAGGGGAACCCTTCACTGATTTTTACTGTGTACTTGCATGAATGTCTTCTTGCTCCCAGGGTAAGTACGTATAGGCCTGCATTCTTATTTGACAATATCTAGATCTCTAGAACAGAGAATTTTGAATTGCTAATTTATATTAATTTAATCCTTCTGAGGGATTTTTCTCTCTATAGAAGGTGAACCTTTGAAGTGTTTTGCAAGAACATAAGTAATGATCTTACACTTTAACAAATGTTAGTCTTGGCCATCTGAATGATCATGAAATATATTTATTTTTTAAAAAATGACTCTAAACTTGCTTGGTAAAACTTCACCAACATTTATTTTTGTTCCTTATGTAACTAAATGTGACAGGGTGTTGTTGCCAGGCGGCAGTCTTATTTTATTTTCTAGAAACTGCTGGCAAGTTAACAATGTTTTTGTTTTGATGTTATATCTATCATGTAACTATTTTTTGGATGGATATTGTAACTTGTAAGATATACTTCTGAATTGCTTTTTGGTGTATGTGGATGTTGTTTAGCTGAGAGACATGCAACAATTCAGACATTCTTAGTGTTTTTTCCACATAAAAATTTCACCTTTTTGGTACAAGTAGAACAAGACCTTGTGGAAATGAAGGACAGACATGTTGCACATAATTAAATATATTACTGTGCAAGGATAAGACAGATATGGGTAGTCCCTTGGGTGACCTATATTGCCTCATTACTGATATGAGTGGTTGGCTTTAGATAACAACACTACTCTACAATACTATGATATGAGATCAGATGTGTTTACTCTGATTGGAGCTAGATAGTTGGCATACAGAATGCAATGCTAGATATTGCTTTGTAGGGCATAAAAATAGCTACCTCCTGGTTCTACTTAACTTCTACCCAGTCAGTTACAGCACCTGTTTTGTGTAAACTTGGTGTTTGGCCATGAGGAGGGAAAATCTGGTGTGGGATGCAACAGGGAAGATATCAGACCAATGTACTCTGTGTGGGTTCATGAGCCATGGCAGTCGACCACTCAAAGCAGGTGAAGAAGTTGAGCTTGTTTCTCATTTTCACTTAAAAATAAAAATAATGTGAGGTCATATATGGCTTCTCCAGAACAGCAGAAGGCAAATATATATAACCCCACTTTCCCTTCCAATACCTCTGTATGGTAGAAGGTACCTTTTTTACATTTTCAAAGAAGTCTTCAAGTGTACTGTAGAAAGCTCAAAATGTGTCTGTTTACTTATGCAAGGCTTACTTAACCTGATGTTGTCATGTCATGTCATGCATGCATACTGTTGAGTTTGGAATAAAATTTTTGCTGAAACATGTTGAACTGCTCTTCTTTTTTGTGGTGCAGGAACTTACCACTATTCTCTCCATGTTATTTCTGCCTCTGGTATCAACTTTTCTGTTAAAGAAGTAATGTCTAGGAATATCTATATATTTCATTAACCAAGGTGTTCTTCTACATGGGGTATAGCTTATATGATAAAGCTGAAAAATTTAGAATCCAAGAACAACAAGCCAGAGATTATACAGAAAAGTGGTGTTTATTGTCTTTGTCTTAAAGTGGTAAAGATCAAGGTAAAATTGATCCATGTGACTTTTGGGTATGATATAATCTATTTGGAAATATCTGTTAATGTTTGTCCTTCTCTTTGTATATCAGTAATAATATTCTTTGTCAAAAAAGTAAAAGATAACGCAGCATGCTGGAAAGATCTACCATACCACCCTGTACACACTCAATCTCAGCTAATTTTGGAAGCTATGTAGGATTGCAGTTGGCTAGTATTTAGACAGGTGATCACCAGAAGTAGTAGGGATCTCCATGTAGGATTAGGACAAAATCCAGTTTGAAAGCCAGGATAACTGATAATACTGCACAAAATGGATCCATGGTCTGACTTGGCCTAAGGCAGCCCCCTGTGTTTCAAGAGGATTCCAAATGATGGAACCATGGTAATTAAAATTGTATCAGAGTACTATAGTTGTGTGAAAGAGACCTTAAGAGATAAAAAAGAAAGCAGGAGAGCAAAGTAGGAGGGAAAAAACCTTGCTGTGTTGGCAATGAGACTATAGCTGGCCCTCTATATCCATGGATTCAACCATCTATGGATTGAAAATATTTTTAAAAAATCCAAAAAGCAAATCTTGATTTTTTTTTCCATTTTATATAAGATACACCATTTACTACACCATTGTATATAATGGGACTTCAGCATCCATGGATTTTGGTATCCACAGAGGGCCTGGAACCAAACCCCAACAGATAGCAAGGGCCCACTGTAATTGACCAGGAGCCTACACACTTTCATGCGTTATCCCACATTGTCCTTTCAGATGAGGAAAGTTTTGCTTCTTTGAAAGAATTATGTTTATGGATTATCTGCTTTGTTTGTCTATCTTCCTTTCCAGTCTTTGAAATATGTATAATGTTGTATTTAATTAACTTGAAACATCCAAAGATAAACATACAACATGGTAGGGGGAGGCTCTCAAGCTTGTCAAGTTCCAGTATGTAGTACTTGAATCTTGAATCACAGTATAACGTACTAGGACAGTATGACTTAACAGTCATATGTATGGTTATAGTCTTATACATAGATCCCATTGAATTCTAGATGGCTTACTCTAGAATAGACATTCACAGGATGATTTTTTCCTCTATGAGGAAATTATATCCTCTTGGATATAATCCTGTTTATTTCATAGTTAAATTACTAACTAGAAGCCACAGAACAGGACTCCTCAACTGGGAGCACTTCAGACGTATTGAACTACAAATTCATTCATTATTCGTTGTTGTCAGATAGTACAATTATTGGTCATTAGGATGATAGAAACTGAAGGGCCCTTGCTTGAGAAAACCATCCAGAGAAGAATTATTTAAACCAGAGATGAAAATAGTACAGTCCACCAAGCGCTGGACTGCAACTCCCAGCATTCTTCATCTAAGACTAGGATGTGCCTTGATTCCCATCCTTATGAAGATTAGGAGTATACAATACTGAAATACCAGAATCACTCAGACTATGAACTGGCTTTATCAATAATAACAACTATGCATTATTAATATCATGGGTTTTTTTTATGTCCCCAGTGTAGCTTTCAACGTGAAACAAAAATGCATACAATTAGATTGATTTTATGATCTCAGTTTATATTTAACCTGCATTTTCTGTCTCTTTAAACACAAGCAATGACCTTCATGTAACCTCCATTAAGTAATTTCAGATATACAACGTGCTATGTAATACTCTCAAATACAGAGCCTTGCAATAGGGATAAACAAAATAATTGAAAAGTACCTAGCAACATTTAAATCTCAGCAAAACTGTTTCCAGGAAAAATATTGTTTTTTCCATTCTGAGGCTCTGAACATTGTGTTTTAAAAAGAAGCACTGGTGGAAAAGCTAATAATTGAAAGAGTATTTCTGAAATGAATTGCTCTTGATTTTTCTGCCAAACTGCTCTCTAAGGATTAAGGTGTTTATCTCACTACATTCTACTGTACGCATGTCTAAGAAAATTCTTTATTTGCAAATAGTGATAGCCTGATTAATCACTGTTGTAGATATATATTTTAGGAGAAATTACAAGGTTTTGCAATTGTCTCCATAAAACCTTCTTGGCAACATTGGCTGCATGGAGAAGTTGCGAAAAAAAAGTGTGATATGCCAATGGTTTGAATTTTACTTTTTTAAATGCAGGCCTTTCACAGAACTGTACAAAATACAGCTTTTGGGATTTGGCATATAGCAGCAAATAAACAAGACATAAGGAATTCCATCAAACTGTACTTCTGTCATCCTTTTGTACTTGTTCAGTAGTGCACTGAACAGAGTTAAATTACTGCAGGAATAGTAATGGCAGCTGTGAGAATATTCTGTGGTTTTGACAAAGTGTTTTTATTAAAAATCCTTTAAAGCAGGTGTGGCAAAGGTGTGGACTTTCAGATATTTTGGGAATGCAGGTCCCATCAGACCTGTCTATCTAATCTGTTGGTGCAGGATGATGGGAAGACAATGTGATGGTTACGAACAACCTACTCAGCTGTTGCAAACAGGTCAGGGAACTGGTTATAATCATAACACAAAAAGCCTTAAAAGTTTAGTTTAAAACTATTTGAAAGTTTGAAAATTTCATTTCCAAACATCTTACTCCCACCAGACCTGCCTTGATAATAATATAATGTTAAAGAGATTTCATTCTTTTTGATGCATCAACAGCATTATAAATCTAGTTAACTTGTTATATGCACATATGTTTCCCTCTCATTTTGTGGCAAAGCACATGCTTTGTGTGCAGATTGTCCCAGGCTCAATAACTGGGCTCAATACATGTTTCAGACCTAGGAAACAACACTGCCAGTGTTCATTGAGAAGCTGTTGCCAGAGCGACCATACTGAACTAGATTGATTAATGGTTTGACTTAGTAGCAAGAAACTTCAGGTGCATCAGATGTTAATATGGCATCTATCTGATTGATGCAAAGGAGTCATGGGTATAGTTAACGTGACCATAATGACTGTAGACTGTAAATTTCCTTGGCATAAACAGGCTTTAGTTACAGGTAAATGGCCTAATACTACTAGGAAGTCATCTGGAGATAGCCTGTAATGTGAAAGCCATCTTGGAAAAGGCATACTTTTTAGCTAAAGATGATATTAAGTAAGAGTATCTTATTACAAAGATGGTCTTTGTAAGTGTGGGTTATGAATAGAGCAGAGAGACAGAATTCAGAATGCTGTTTTTTTCCTTTGGGAAGCACCTACAGGGTTGCATGTTTGGAGGACTGGTGTGGATTTCCTGTTGGGGTAGTTTAATTGTGTCTTTGTCACTCCGTGCACTCAATCTGTATATTCGTAAATGAGATCCAATATACTTGTCCCTCCACATTTGCAGCTTTGACTTTTGCGGATTTGATTATTCATGGATTTTATTAATATGCTCTCTCTAGGAATATCTAGGTCCCCTAGCGCAACTCTATGGTCAACATTAACCAAAAGTCACACCGAAGGACCTAGAGATTCCTAGAGAGAACACTCCACTAGGAATTTGTAGCTTTTCCAGTGCAATTCTATGGTAGCGTGGCAGAAGTTGACCACAGAGTTGCCCTGGAGAACCTAAAGATTCTTAGAGACATGTTCTCTCAGGTAAAAACATAGTGTTTTTATTTGTGGTTTTTCCTAACTATGAATGTAGCTGCAGTGAATGTAGAGGGATGGGTGTATTACAAAATGGTTTAAGTATCCAGTGGTTTCTCCTTTCAAAAACATCCTACTGGTCAGGAATACATGTAATGTATTTTAAGGAGAAGTAGTTTATTTGAGACTATTCTTCCAAAAAACTCTGTAGTTAGGACAGGCAAAGATTCACAAAATATTTAATAATCTGAACATTTTCCTTTGATTGCATGGTACGCTCATCTCCCTGTCTGTGTGATAAGTAGTAATAGAATTATAGGTGATACAACAGTTTGTATATTTGAACTCATAAGGTGATTGTTGGCTTTTTCATGCCACCTGGAATGTACTAAAGCCTTAAGTTATTCTCTCAGTACTATTTTCTATATGCCCATTTCATATATAGGAATCCCACCTAGAACTCTTTCTACACCAGTTTCCCTTCTGTCTTCCAAACATTACTTGCTGCACTATCCTCTGCTAGGTTCATAGCATAATATTAATTTCACATTCTTATCTTCAACAATATTTCCCCCTCATTTGAAACCTGTGTTTTCAAAAGGAAGATGGTTCATAACATTTTTGCTCATTCTACTTGACTTAGAGGGAAGTCATGGAAGGTGATGGAGGGACTATATAGTTCAACAGTAAAGCATCTTTTGAAAAGACGTCTAATGGAATCCTGGAAAATCCCTATCAGCTAAATGAGATGATCTTAGGTAAGATGTGGTCGTAGATTGATTTATTTGAAGGTAGTTATGCATGTTTCTTTCTGCTTCAATTCCATTTCTCAGAGGCTCCTTTTGCTTTAAAACAAAGGTATTTTTGCTTTTGTAGGAAAGTGTGTGTAGGGGTTATAATGGTTGTGTCAATAGAATTCAGCAGTGTCCTGCAGGGAACCTGCTGCTGCCTTGTTCCATATTATATTTTCCCTTGTTTTTAGCTTCTTGAAGGAATAGGACTTTTGACTAAGGAATAATTTTAAAAGCCTTGGCAACACGTTGCGATTAAAACTAAGATGATGTCTATCTTCCCTACTCTTGCTTGACCCAATATTCTTTTTAATAATTTCTGACTCAGTTCATTTGCAGAGTGCAGAAGTGAAGGGATAGTTGTCCCAAGAGAAGCAAAAACAGCAAACATACAACTAGGATTGTTATTACATGGAACACTGATTGGGAATTGGAAGAAAAGAGAAGCATCTGCCCTCCCTGTGGGGTTTCTTACTTGAAACATTTTTTCTTGGTCAAATGTTTTTTCTGTCTGTGATTTATTTGCTACATGATTAGGATAAAAATTTGCCAAGTGCCCACATTGGGGGACTCATCAATGAGACTGTTTTGTTGCATACAAATGTAAAAAAGTGGATCCTTGAGCTCCTAATGGTTGTTATTCAATTCTACTAATACACAATTATGCACATGAACATGATTTTCAGGCCTGATGGCAGTGGCAGGCAATCCCTTCCAGAAAATACAAAGGATGATATCACATGAGGGGTTTTGCAGATCCAATCTGAAGTCACTCCTGGTCCAACCATGCAAATTCACGTTAAAACATGATAGATTATCACACGTGATTGCTTTCTATGGGGAGTACTTCTGAGCCAGATCCAAAGTCAATCCAAACTGACTCCTGATTTTTGTGAATTCGGTAACAAGCGAATTCACAAAAATTGTTTCCAAGCTCACTTCAATTTCAGTCTGAATTGGTCTGGTGTGGAATGCAACTTTGCTTCTGTCCTGGTACACTCCCCGCAAACCTCCAAGGTGGCAAATTTCCCATGATGCAGCACTGCAATTTTGCTCCATTTGTTTCCGGTACTCCTTCAAGAATGGAGGCTGCATAATTTAATAATAATAATATAATAATAATAATAATAATAACAACTTTCCTGCCTCTCCTCAAGTCTCAAAGCAGGGTACCCAAAGGAGAACAAGGCACCTGCCTCCAGCCTTGAGGAGAGGCAGGAAAGAAATGTTAATAATAATAATAATAATTCTTCATAATAAAAACAATTTATTTCCTGCCTCTCCTGAAGGCTCAAGGCAGGGGACCAAAGGAGAACAGGGCACTGCAAAATATAATATAAGAGAATATAATAATAATAATAATAATAATAATAATAAATATATTAGTTTGTTAATAATAATAATTTATTATTTTGCAGTGCCTTGTTTTCCTTTGGGTACCCTGCCTTGAGCCTTGAACCTTGAGAAGAGGCAGGAGGATAGATGTAGATGTGGCTGAAATGGATGGGGGCTCTGACACGGAGGATAGATGTAAATGTGGCTGAAATGAATGAGGAGAATGACAGGAGGATAGATGTAGATGTGGCTGTAAGGGATGGGGGCTCTGACAAGAGGGATCCATTTGGATTTGGCTGCCAGGGATAGGAAAATAGAAGGGAGGAAGAAACGTGAAGCAATCATTCACAGGAGGCTAGCATTAATGTGAAAATGAAACCAGGAAGTGGCCCCCTTCTTCACCCTGGAAGTGCAAAAAGGTTCACGATGCGTTCAGAGCCCCACTGATCATGCGCAAGGGTGCCAATTTGAATTGGTGACTCCGCATGGTATGTACTGGTGTGATAATTTATTTTGCACTCGCTTCGCTTTGCCTCAGGAATGACCACAATTCTGTTCTTCACGTGAGATAATTAATCACATGAATTGCCTTGGGTTCTAATTGACTCTGCTTCCCCTTCCCTTTGGATTTGCTTTGGATTTTAGTTCAAATTTAACATGTGATAAACTCCACAGACAAAGCAAACTTTCCCTTCATACTAGATCCTCCCTGAAATCCAAGCAACTATGTGCATCACGTAGTTTCTGCCAGTGATCAACAGTAAAAACAACCATGTCAGGGGGAATAAGAGTTCAACTGGGGTATGTGTGGCCAAGCAACATCAGAGTAGGGTCAAGATGGCAAAAGTTATTAATGAGGGATACCACTAATGTTAGTAAAAGCTGCAAGAGTTTGCTTTTGCCTGAACCTACTGGGAAGGGCAAGATTCTGGGGTGCTGTTGTTATACTTTTGGGGATAATGGGCCAGGTGAAATCACACTGATGTTTCCTAACATTTCAGACCTTTATTCCAAGGTAAATTCTTACTTACTGGGAAGATAGGAAGCTTCAAGATCACAAGGTAGACATTTTTCATTCTAGTTTCCAATCTGTTCAGTACAGCTACAGAGTTTTGGGAAGAAACATGTCCTTCCAGTAACTGACCTCTGGCAAGGTTAGTGTTCAGTTAGATGGTAATTACTTCTGTAGCTATCACATTCAAACCATTTTCTTGTTTTTAAATGTTTCTTTTTCTGTAGAAAAAAATGAAATTAATTTTTAAAAGTTGACTTGTTTTCCTACTTACTCAGCCAACATTCTTTTCAAACTAGAGAATTTGTATAGTTTTTCACTCATAACCGGTTTGTATTACCAGTACATAAACACCCACATAGTATCGTGCATGGATTTGTGAGCATTTTACCAAATGATTCTGGATGGAAGATATGTTATGTGGGCCTATGGGTATACTGTTGCCATGATGACAGATACACTAAATGGAACATCACAGGTACACTAGAGTGAAATCAGGGAAGGACACCATATCCTTTACTCTCCCAGACTACAACTGTGGCTCTGTAGATGGCAGACCTTTATACCAGATGTGGACATAGCACAAGGAATTTTCTGCTCACTGACTTTAAATGTTTTAAACAGACTTTAATTGAAATATGCATTGCTCATGTTGATGTTTGTTTGATTGCTGTACCTTTGGAAATGGAGTCAAAGTGTAATGGCCCAGGACCTCAATACACATCTACTTATAGGTACCTGCCTGGCCAATGAGATGATCCAGAGGGGCCGTCCTCTGTATGCCACCAGTGGGAATAAACCCTACATGAGACAGTGGTACCCCAAATCTGGAATACCCTTCCTTTGGAGATCTGATTGGCAGTGATTGGGACTTAATTTCAGTGCCAAAGTAAAATGTGGCTCTTTACCAAAGCTTTTGGGGTCAAGGGATCATTGCTTGCATAGATTGTGTAGTTCAGTAGAAGTATATGGTTTCAAATGTTTTAAATTGTTTACAACTTGGACCTTGGTATCCACTGGGTTTGGTTCCAGGACCCCCTGTGGATATCAAAATCTGTGGATACTCAGGACCTATTATATACTATGGCATAGCAACATGATGTCCTTTACATAAAACAGCAAAATTAGGGCTTTTGGGGGGGGGGTCTCTATATTATTAATATATTTTCAAGCTGTGGATGCTTGAATCTGCAGATAAAAGATTCGTGGATATGGAGGGCTAACTGTACATTATTTTAATGTTTTAGACAGTTTTAAATTATTTTGAATTACTCTCATTTAAAAAAATAATAATATCCCGCTATGACATCCACCTTATACCCTAAAGGCACCAGATCCCATGTGATCTTGAAGCTAAGCAGGATCAGCCCTGATTAATCCATGGATGGGAGACCTCCAATGAATACTAGGTGTTGTATGCTATATTTCAGAGGAAGAAACTGCCAAAATCACCTCTGAGTACTCCTTGCCTAATAAAACCCTCTGAAATTCATGGGTTCCCCATAGGTTGATAGGCAGATTAAAGGCACATACACACACACACACACGAGATCAATATAATAGACTTGCCCAAGGTCACCCAGTGGGTTATAATTAATGAAAATGTTCACACTGTTAAATAACATTATGTTGGTACTTCTACCCCACCCCTATACTTTCCAACAGAAAACAGCCATTACCATGTTCTGTAAAACCATAAACAAATAACCTGGATATTTCTTTATTTTCATTTAAAAGTCGAGATGGCAACTGAGCAGCCCTGAAATGCACTGAAAATTATTGTGTGGCTATTTTACTATTTATCAATAGGTAGAGCTATTATACTTCTCAGACCACTCTAAGGAATTTTTTTTAAAAACAAAATAAGCAATGGATCTATGTTTTGAGTGAAACCCATAGATAAATGAAGGTATGGGGCTAAGTTTTTGCCCAAGAATGCCTTGTGGTTAATTAGGTTCTGGACAAAGGAGAAAAGACTTTTTGTTAAGTGCATAGCCAGGGAGCATTAGATTTCACTAAGTCTGCATTTGCAGCAATAATACAATTATATTTCTCCCCTAGCAAATTATACTGGTTAGTTTATATTCTCAAAAGAATCCAGCAATTTTGCTTTGTTGAGTGAAGAATTCCAGATGGTGACCACCAGAAATTTTACAGCATTATTGATAGAGGAACTCAGCAATTAAGACCATAAGCATACATATGTACAATGTATATATAATTGATAACTAGTTTTATAGTGTGGCTCATTTTAAGGAAATAAATAACTATGCATACTTTATCTTTTAATACATTCCACAAAAGCACTATAATACTCTTGCTATATCCGGGGCTCTTACAAAACATTTTTATGTCAGCAGTGAAAAACAGTGTTATTAAACTAAAGTACTGTTCCTTGTTATTTGTAGTTACCTTAATACAGTATATAGGACTTAAAGGACATGGCTTATAAAAATGCAGTCTCTATAAAAGTCAGTTTATTTTTGCCAAACTTGCTTGGATTCCTTTGGATAGATTTATAGCCCTACCGAGGCAACAATTCTTACTGCAGTTTCACCTGTCCCTTGTGGCTAAACCCATCAAATGGTTCCAAGTATTGCTTCAAATCACAACTATATAATTTACTCATGAGTGGAATGGGCTGAATTGTAATTCTTCTATGTGGTCCAGGGCCACTCAGGAAAGAATTTTTTTTAATATGAGTATATAAGGAACAGTGGAATGCTAAATCATTAAAAGACATTCCAAGGTCCTTCGTTTTGTTCTCGGAGCTTCCATACTATGGCATAGTAGATACATTACTGATAGTTCACATAAAATGGTTGTGCTTGATCAAGGGCAGGTATCATTTGACTCTCCAGATGTTGTTGGATTGTAACTCTCAGCATTCATTACCAACATCTGAAAGGCTGCATGGTTCCCACATCTGCTATATATAAATGATCTGCCTGGTAGCAAAAATAAAGGGGTGAACATCCATAATATTCAAAGATATAGCCATGTTAGTGTGGATCAATACGAGTGAAAGGAATAATTGAAAAAAAGAAGTTGGTAGCATAAGCTTTTGTAGATTTAAGTCTATTTCTTCATTGTAAGTTAAAAGAGAGGACAACAATATCTGCAACATCTCATTGTGATAGCAAGAACCTTGACCTCACTATTCTCATCACATGTCTGATCAGACCTGGAATGCTACAGAGTTAAGCTGGATAGCCTTTATTGTAATCTGGTTTTAAGAGTATATTGGAAAGATATCCTTTATCAGTCAAAATAAACATATAATATATAGACAGCAGACTGGTAGTCTCCCATCATTTTGGAAGGTAGCATATGCCAATTTCCTACCCTACAGTGGTGTCATTAGGAGGGTGCAAGGTGTGTGCACTGCACTGGGTGACATCACTCAGAGGGAGGCAGGTGGTAGTGGTGTGCCTGGTGCCCTGAGAAAATTTCATTCTGCTTGTTGGGGCAGGGTCAGTGGTGGTGGGGACAGTGGTGAGTGCTGAGGTGCCTCTGTGCTGGCCTCCACTATGTTTGTGCCTCCAGCTCCTGCTGCAGCTGTTCTTGTTTAGGAGGAAGTAGAAGAGGATGGTCAGCTGTGTCCACTTTCCTCCTCCTGGCTGACCTGGCACCTGGTGAGCATGCAAAGACTATGGGAGGAGTTCTTTTTGGGAGGGGGTTCTCTGAAGCCTGTGCAAATCTTACGTGTGGGCTTCTCAGTTCCTATAATAGTTGCTCCCCCATCTTCTGGGTGGTTTCTGGCATTACCACACAATGGGTGCAGCTGTGTGGGTGACACAATTTTAGTGACATCATTGCTACCCTGTAAGGTATATTGAGCCAGCATGATAGAGGTTTGAGTGCTGGACTATGACTCTAGGAGACCAGGATTGAAATCCCTGCTCAGTCACGGAAACACTCAATGACATAGAGCAAGTCACATTATCTTAGCCTAAGAGGTAGATAGTGGTGACACACCTCTGAGTAACCCTTGCTAGGAGGCCCTATGATAGGTTTGCCACAAGTTGAAATTGACTTGAAATCATATAAGAACAACAAAGGCATATTGCTGAATGTGTGCCATAAACAAGAGCTGCCACTGACTGTATTTCAGCTCCGACCGTTCCAGACTGCCAAAGCATCATGCATTCTAAATGTTCCAAGATTTCTGCTGACATGACACCTAAATGATGAATTTAGATAAATTGTGGCAAACCTAATAATTCAAACACGAAAGAAAAAGAGAGAATGATGAAATACTTTTAAAAGTGTGGGGAAATTAGGTCTCCTAATCAGTGTCAATTAATTCTGCATGATAGAAAGACAAATATCTATTATAAAATGATTGTATGTGAAAAATTGCAGATGTGGCTTGCTGTGGTGAATCTTTGGCTTTCTTGGCTTATGCTCCCCCTTTGCTTTTCTGAATTAGTTCTCTGCTTCCTTTCCATCCCCATTCCTAAACATGATAGCTTTTGTCCCCTTCCCTCATTGCATTACTACCTCCATTACTTATTTCACTTCTTTCTTCTCCCAGGCTTCTCACTGCCCCTTGCGTTGAGTGTTGCTTCCCGCAACTTCTTTGCCTAAGCCAACCATTTCAACATTCCTATTGCCCTTATACATTTGCTTCTTTTTTAAAAAATCTAAATACCTTTGCAACTCCATTCCCTTGTCCTCAATTTTCCTCTCTGTTCAACTCAATTTGTGTTGGTTTCTTACTGGACTTTCCTTTGGACTTTTCTGCCAACTGCCTTTTCTAGGGAGTTTATCACACTGGGAAAATTGGAAGTTTAAATGGGTAAGAACCCATGATTATCCAGCGTATTATGTGCAGATGTGCAAATGGTTTTCACATTACGTTGTGTGCAAACTGCATAGAATCTGAAAAGAAAGTGACATGAACCAGAAAATAGGGATTTTGGGGGAAATATTGTGATTCATTTCTGTTTCATTCTGAAGTCAGTTTTTTGTGCAATTGCTGTAGTGTGGAAGTTACTTGCCATTTATTCACAGGATTATCCCTGTTTTTGTGTTCGTTGCCAGATGTCCCATGGTTCTTTGGGGAGAGTTTACATCCAGTGCTGCAGGGCAACGTGGGGCAATATCGTAATATTGTTTATAAAGCTCCTAAAATAAGTACCCACCCTTCTTTGCAGCCAGAGCTCTTAAAATAAACAGCTGATGCAAGGGCAGAGAGATAGAGAGAGAGAGGCGAGTTATAGACCGCCAAAAAATACGTATTGAATACATATTAGGGTTAGGAAGGGGCGGTGCTTCTGCACCCCCCTAACCCTAATACGTATTCAATACGTACAATATGGTGGCAGCCGTTCCACACGGCTGCCGCCATATTGACGTAACGGACGCTCTGCGTCCGCACATGGCGCACCGGAAGTGATGCCGCGAGTGCGCCCTTTGGCACTTGCGGTGCCTCTTCCAGGGCCTGAGAAGGAGCGCGATTTCCGTGCTCCTTCCTCTGAGGGTCCGGGAGCCCCACGGTGTGGCAGCTGCGGCTCCCAGATGCCGCAAGCTGCGGCGGTGGGACAGCACTGCTTCTCGGAGGTATGTAACCCGAGAGAGAGAGAGAGAATAAATGCTTGCCTCCCAGTCTGAGTCCCTGCATGCTCATCTCTCTCTCTCTTTCTCTCTGTGTGTCCTGCTTCAGCCCTCTCTTCTAGCTGGAGCACAGCGATCCTTAAACTGTCCCCTTTAAGGGATTTTAGATTTCAGCTCCCAAAATCCCAGACAATTGACCAACATGGCTGAGGCTTTTGGGAGCTAAAGTTCAAAATCCTTTAAAGGGCACAGTTTGGGGATCACTTCAGCCTTTCCTTCTAGCCAGAGCTCTTAAAGAAATAGCTACTGAGGCAAAGGCAGGGACAGTGCAAGCGAGATAGAGAAAAGGCTGAATTCCCCCTCGATCTTTCCTATGTACTGAATGCCTGTCTGTCTCCAGCTTCAGCCTCCATAGCTAGGGCTCTTAAAGGAACAGCTGCTGAGGGAAGGCAGGGACACATACACACACAGAGAGAATTTTTGTGGTCTATATGTGAAAATCATTTCTGCATTTGCTCGCTTTTGTGGGATGTGTGCGCATTAATCATTATTGGGATGGTGGCACATTTGCTCCCCTCATGTGAAAACCATTCACTCATTTGTGCACAAGTGCGTGTTAATCTCAGATTCTGCATAGGATAACAGCACTCTGCGTGTGAAAACCATTTGAGCAATTGTGAGTTAATAATGGGTTCTTACCATTTTAAACTTCCATTTCCCCCCCTGCTAGGTTTGTTTGGTTTCTCCCCCCCCCCCCCACTCCAACTACCTCCTGCCTTTTTGCCCCCTTTCTGAAATCAACCCTGACATCCTCCCCCAGGGCATTATTTAGCCACTGGACTTCCAGGTTGGTGATTTGTACAAATTTCTGCTATGCTGTATGATGTAGATGAATGTCACTTTTATGGTACTTTTTGTTCCTTCTTCTTTAAAAAACCAAAAAACCAAAACAAAACACAGACTACCATTTCCATCAGTTTCTGCCCCCCAAATGACCCTTTGGAATACTGTTGTCCCCGAGTGGGAAAGAACTTATTGTTCTGGTGAATCCTGCATCCCCTCTGTTTCAGATGTTTTAAATGTTATTTGCCCTACTTCTCCTGCATCTTGAAATCCAAATAAATCAAGGAAAACATGTTTTGGAGTGGGCTGAAAGGAATAAAAGGGATAAGTCTAGCAGAAAGAGGAGTGATTGTAGCCAAGGGAAAATGAAGGCCATCATTTACCATATACAAAGTGCTAGAAAACAGAGACCTTCTCAAATAAATAGGGAAAAACCAGACTCTATGTTGTTAGATGTGCTAAATATTGGACCTATATTCTCTTACATGGAAAATATCAGGTGATCACCATTTACATAGAAAGGAATAACAGGAGCAACCAGAATAGACAGATGAGCCAAGCACATAGGAAAACTCAAAAGATGGGAAGACAAGCAGCAGATACATTCAACATTGCAAACACTGTCAAAAGCAGTACCACAAATGGAATGTGAGACACATGAATCAGGGGAAGCTAAAGATAGAAAAAAGAAAGAAAATGGAATGCATAAGCATAGCAATATTAGGGGTGAATGAGCTAAAATGGACAGGAATGGGGCACTTTGACTCAGACAACTACATGGTTTTCTACTCAGGAAATGAAAAGATATGAAGAAATGAGGTTGCTTTCATACTGAGGAGAGACAATGAAAAAGCAGTTGGAGGATACAATGCAGTCAGACCGAGTTCTATGGAAGCCCTATAAATATCACCATAATCCAAATATATGCACCAACCACAGAGGCAGAGGAAGAGGAAATTGAGAGACTCTGTGGGGGAATACATGAAGAAACATACCAACACAGGACTTCAAGCTAATCACAGGAGATGGGAATGCTAAAGTAGGAAGCAAAGAAGAATAAGAAAGTAGGAAAATTTGGATTAAGTAAAAATAATGAAGCTGGAGAAACATTGACAGAATTTTGTGAGGCTAACAATATATTCATTGCTAATACCTTTTTCATACAACCAGAGAGGAGACTGTACACATGGACATCACCAGATGGCCAGATTATATAACTGGAAGCAAAAGATGGAGAAGCTCCATTCTGGTGGCCAAAACTAGACCAGGTGCTCACTGTAGTATAGATCATGAACTACTTATATAAAAAATTAGAATAAAGCTAAAGAAAAAAATAAAAACCGGCTATGATACAAAAATATTATCTGAACGATATCTCAACAGAATTTTGTGACAATGTAAGAAATAAATTTGCACTATTAAGCATAACTGACCAAGAACCAGAAGAACTATGGTCAGAAGCCAGGGACATAATAAAGGAAGAATGCAGGAAGACACTATCAGTGACCAAAAAGAAAGTGAAGAAACAAGGGATGACAGAGAAAACACTTTAAACAATAAAGGAAAGAAGTGAGGCAAAAGAAAAGGGAGATAGGAACAAAACTAGAATCATGAAAACAATGCTATAACGACTAGTGTGCAAGGATAAAAACTACTACAACGATCAATTTAGAGAAATAGAAGGCAACAACAAAAAAAGGAAGAGCTAGAGACCTCTTCAACAAAATCTTGGAACTCAAACCAAGGGCCAGTATTCTCCACAACAATAAAAAGAACATATTGCAAGATCAGGAAGAAAGCAGATAAGAAGAAAATCAGTTCATTTGAGATGTGGTGCTGGAAGAATGCCAAGGATACTGTGGGCAGCCAAAAATATGAACAAATGGATCCTTGAACAGGTCAAGCCTGAGATCTCCCTGGAAACCAAGATGATCAAACTGAGGCTGTTGCATTTTAAACACATCATAAGAAGGCATGACTCATTAGAAAAAACAATAATGCTAGGAAAGGTGGAGGGAAGCAGAAAGAGATGAAGACTGCATACTAGATAGATAGACTCTATTAGGGAGGTCACGGGTATGAATTTACAGGACCTAAGAAGAGCAGCGGAGAACAGGGAGTTTTGAGATGTTTCATCCACAGGGTCACTATGAGTTTAAGTTGACTTGAAGTCAGTTAGCAACAACACCAACAACACCATATACCATTGAGATGAATCCTCCAAAAGCTAAGCCGGTATGATGAACAGCACTGTGATGCAATAGTGAGATTAGGTTCTTCCACACAACAGACACTTGCATTTGTACTTTTCATGTACAGTGCACTCTTTTTTACGCGGGGATCTGTTCCGGACCGCCTCCACGTAAAAAAGCGTATGCTCGAGCCCCATTGAAAGTAATGGGGCTCGTGCATGCGGTGGTGGCGCAGCGGTGTGTGCGTGCCTCAGGCACACACCCCATTCATCTGAAAGGGACGCGCCACCCCTTGCGCCCCGTGTGCTCCCGCACGGCTCCCTCACAGCTTTCACTGTATGCTGAAAGCCGCGTATAACACGGGCACACTGTATTCACAGTTGATTGTAAATCTCCAGAGTTGGAGATGGAACATCTTGTGAAGGCTATGCCTTCAAGAGTCTTAAAGATGACCATTGAAATACTGCTAGTTATAGTAGCAATTTAAGATTTTATTATTTTAAAAGCAGGAGGTGCTGTTAGAATAGCAGAAAGCTACAGATGATCTCATTTGGCAAATGGAACTGAGAATAAAGAAAGACCACTTAGTTCACATCTTCTATTTCAGGAATACATGACGCATATGTAATTTAATCAGACAACATCAGTTCTAATTAATATCACAAGCATCTCTAGTTGTCAAACTTTCTCAGTTAATTTCTTGAGCAATGGAAACACTTTTACAATATTTAGATTTTTAAATTAAATATGAACAAAGTTGGCAAATAAGATTTTAACATGATTGTTGGATGATGGCAATCCGAGAGAAAAACAAGTACAAGTTGAGTTAACTATTTTAGAGAAGATGAATGCTTGATATGTTGAGTACAATCTGTACAGCTGAAAAATACACACAAACACGTTACAAAATTCTGCACTTGAGAGGCGATACATACAAAAATATGTAGTTTAGGTAAAATGAGGTCAGAAAATGCATACAGGTTTCCTTGTGGACAGTGTTGCAGTCTGATATAAAGAAAGGATGGGGAAACAAGGATGCAGATAGGATTTTGAAAAATACAATAAAATGAAGAGGGAGAATTTGATATTATATTAATTAATATTGATCTCAGTTGCTGAGAAATAATAATAATAATATTTTATTTATATCCCGCCTCTCCATCAGGATCGAGGCAGCTTACAATAGGAGTAAAAATACAAACAGTATAAAATAAACCCATTTTCCCTTCCACCCACAGAACAACTAAAATCCCTTATAACAGTAAAATAACATCCTATTATTAAAATAATCAACAATCAAAATGACACAAAGAGATGGGTACATAGAATATTCTGTATGAGGACCATATCAGCGGGTGACCGAGTGAGTTATTCCAGGAAGGTCTGTTAGAAGAGATCCATCTTGACGGCTTTTTTAAAGCCGTCAAGATTGGTGATGCTTTGGATCTCTTCCGACAGGCCATTCCATAGTTTGGGAGAGGCAGATGAGAAGGTCCTCTGCTTAAACTGCAGCCAGTCTGGTCTTTATCGGCTGCAGTAAATTTTTCCCAGAGGACCTTAATGTGTGGGGTGGAATAATAATAATAATGATGATAATAATTTTATTTATATTTTCCTGCCTCTCCCAGATGGATCGAGGCGGGATTACAGTCCGTTAAAACCCATATATCAATAATAAAATACATATAAAATACATCAATAAAAATAATACAATTAATCTTAAAACTAACTCATCATCAAGTGGTAATGCAGTACTTTCATACAATGGTCTGAAGGTGTTTCTTACACAAGGTCAGGTGGGTAAGCTTGCTGGAAGAGATCCAGCTTAAGTACCTTCGTAAATGGCTCAAAGGAGGTAATGAGATGGATCTCTTCTGGAAGACTGTTCCACAATTTCAGAACAGCTGCTTTGAAGGCTCTCTGAGAAGTCGATATCAGCCTGTTTGATTGATGTTCTAACATGTTCTTCCCAGTCATTCTAAGTGTGCGGGGAGGATTGTGTAGGGAGAGGCATTCTCGTAAGTAACTCGGGCCCAAGCCATGTAGGGCTTTAAAGACAATAACCAACACTTTGTATTGCGCCCGGAAGCTAATCGGTAAATGAAGGGATTTTAAGACAGGTGTTATATGGTCAAACCTGGATGAACCGGTGACCAGTCTGGCTGCCACGTTTTGAACCAGTTGAAGCTTCTGAACTTGGTACAAGGGTAGCCCCATGTAGAGCGTGTTACAGAAATCAAGACGAGAGATTACCAGTGCATGTACCACTGCTTCTAGGTCGTTTTGGTTCAGGTAGGAGTGCAGTTGGTGTATCACCCAAGGTTGGTACCAAGCACTCCTGGCTGTCGCATCCACTTGAGATGACAATTGTAGCAACGGGTGCAGGAGCACTCACAAACTGCGAACTTTGTCCTTTAGGATAAGTGTGACCCCATCCAGGACTGGTTGACAAATCTCCATCTCTGGACTTAAGGTACCTATTGCAACCAAGTACTTCCGTTTTCTCTGGATTCAGCTTGAGTTTGTTTTCCCTCATCCAGCCCAATACCGACTCAAAGCAGGCATCCAGAGGACAGATGCCATCTTTAGTCACTGCAGCAAACATAGGAGACAGAGAAATAAATTTGAGTGTCATCAGAGTACTGATAACACCGTGCCCTATGTCTCCAGATCGAGGGGGCATGTTGTCCTCCTTACGCTTCCAAGAAGCTTGTCCACTTCATCGGTATTTACAAACTCAAATTGATCCAGTTTAACATAGTCCGTGGAGTCACTGGACACCTCTCTTACTGTCTCTGTTTTAATGCCTGCTTCCAGATTAGCTCCTATTTGCGAGATTTGATCTGCAAAAAAGTTGTTAAATGCATCACATCAGGCTTTAGTTGGTTCTAAAAGTGGGTTCATGGCAGGAGGCAATGTTGTTAACTCTTTACCCACCCTGAACAGCTCTGCTGGATGAGACCTTGCAGATGCGATGCGTACAGCTGTATCCACTGGCACACCATAGGACTTCAAAAAGTCTCTATGGCTTGTCTTATCAGATAAAAGTTGATGTTTTTACCAGCGGTGCTCTAGTCATTGTGCAGTCTGCTTCATTTTATGAAGATCTTGGGTGTACCATGGTTTCTTATTTGAAGCGGGCTGGAAAGGACACTTGGGAGTGTCTATGGCCTTGGTAAGATCATCATTCCAGGTATCAACCAAAGCTTCGATAGAATCACTGTCATTCCCAACCATAGAACTCTCTAGGGCTTCCTGGAACTTAACCGGTTCCATCAGCCTTTGAGGGTGGACCATTCTAATTGTACCGAAGAAGGCGATCCCACAAATAGGTTGGACCCAGGCCATTAAGGGCTTTAAAGGTCATTACCAACACCTAGTACTGTGCCCGGAAATGAATAGGCAACCAGTGAAGAGATTTCAATATAGGTGTTACATGGTCACTTCTAGCTGTTCCAGGGCAATTATCCAGAGTAAAAAGAGCCCCCATTTGCTCTGAATCAGGACGGAAACTCCAAACAATCCCCTGAGCATGGGGACTGCATGTCGGTGCAGTGACAGTGAGAGGAGCATTGGTGGGCAGGTGGAAGAGTTCAGGAAGTGCTCTGAGCCTGGCAAGCTTCTGACTTGATCCTGCCTGCCAATTCCAGTTCCCCCCATAGCACTGTCACTTTCATGTTTGCATGATTCCTCCAGTGCATACTGTGTTTTCATGGGGCCAGGGTCAGGACCAGGTGGAATTTGTGGACAGTGCTCCTTTTATTGGCCCATTGTGGGTGCCAGTTGTGCAGACAGCTCATCTTCCCTGTGAATCTGGAAGTCCCAGCAGTAAGCCATGTTTTCCCATCAGTGTGGACATGCTACAAGATTTTTTAAAAACACACATGTAGCTTCCACACATATATCAGAATGTCAAACACATTTCAGTATTGAACAAAGACACTATTCTGGACTTAGTGATATAATTCAGTAGCTTCAAGTCAATGGAATGTGTCTCAATTTTCATTCTTATGTTTGTTTTTGAGTGGGACAAAGTTCTTCCCATGGTTTAATATTATCTGTCTAAATGCAATGTATTAGAATGTACCTCTGCAGGCAACATTCCACCCAGCTGCCGGAACAGAGCATGTTTCACAGAGAAATTATAATTAACTATTATCTGAGTTATGCTCTCATATTATGCCCTTCAATTAATATATTATAACCCCTTGCATATATTAATCCTGATTGTTTATAATAACCAAATGCCCTACCTTTTGTCAAGGGTGCTATGTAGGAAAAATATTATAATAGCCGCTCTGAGTCCCAGTCCTGGGAAAAGAGCGGGATACAAATATAATAATAATAATAATAATAATAATAATAATAATAATAATTTGTAGACGCGGAATCACATCCTGTCTGATCTTGGAAGCTAACCAGGGTCAGCCCTGGTTAGTACTTGGATGGCAGACTGCCAAGGAATACCAGGTGCTAAAGTCTATATTTCAGAGGAAGGAATTGGCAAACCACCTCTGAGTATTCCTTTCCTAAGAAAACCTTGTGAAATTCATGGGGTCAACATTAGTCAACAGGTGACTTGAAGGTATGCATGCATGCACATGTGCGTGCTCACACAATCTCGTATACACAATATAATAATAATAATAATTTGTTTTATTTATATACCGCTATTCCAAAGATCATAGCGGTGAACAGCAAGTAAGCTAATTAGCAAGTAAGCTAATTTGCCCCCCAACAGTCTGGGTACTCATTTTAGCGACCTCGGAAGGATGCAAGCCTGAGTCGAGCTTGGGCCCTTTTGCTGGTCTTGAACTCGCAACCTTGTGGTTTTGAGTGGATGGCTGCAGTACAGGCATTTAACCACTGCGCCACCAGGGCTCCATATATTTTCTGTACCTTTTTTCCCCAGTGAGGTTTAAATATTGAATCACTGCAGGCAAGTCCCAGTCCCTCAAACCATAAATGGAACAGCCTTGGTTGGAATTATGCCTTTGTCTTCCATGGATCTCTATTTATTTATAGCAGTGGAGGTCTGTCACATGTGTCCTTTCCTGTTGACATTATAGGGCAGTGATGGCGAACCTATGGCACTCGTGCCAGAGGTGGCACTCAGAGCCCTCTCTGTGGGCCCATGTGCCATCGTCCCAGCACAGAGTTTGCCAGAGTTTGTTACTAGAAAGCCAGAGGAACATGGCACTTTGCAATAAATAAGTGGGTTTTGGGTTGCAGTTTGGGCACTCGGCCTCTAAAAGGTTCACCATCACTTTTATAGGGAGTACAGGACTTCAGCAGTGCCATAATTTCCCTTTTAAAATAACTCATTTCTTTCTTCTACCTCTTCTTAATAATAGTAAATAATAAAACTTTTATTTTTATACCGCTTTTCCTACAGATCAAAGCAGTTCACAGTCATTAAAACTCTATGACCCATGTCATAGTACAATATATCATACAAATCCAAAAATACAATCAAAGTTTAAAAACATATATAACAGCAATCGGGCATCAGATAACAGGGACTGATTACAGCGAGTCGAGAGGGTATGCTACCCGGAAGAGATAAGTTTTCAATGCCTTCTTAAAGGCTTCCAATGTCAGACTGAGCCGAATCTCTTCTGGGAGTGCGTTCCAATGGGTTGGAGCTATTGCTGAATAATCTCTTTGGTACGTTGCTGCCAATCTTACCTTTGGCCATTCAAGAACATATTTCCTCATTGTTCTGAGGGTGCGGGGCGGATTATGTAGGGAGAGGCGCTCCCTCAAGTAACTTCTTTTCCTCTAAAGAGCAAAAACCAGTTAATTTCTATATGCTTATTTTTTTGTAAGTTGATGGAATACAAAATTCAAGAAAAGATGAAATATAGGACCTGACTCACAGAACTGAGAATTAGCAGACCACCAGAGTTTCATGTGCATGCCTGTCTCTCTGTAGACAGTTAATAAATTGAAAAGATCAATTTACACCAAATCCACAGTAAAAAGTCAATGCTTTATAACAAATCTATGATCCATATAGATTTGTAATAACACAAAATGCACAATACTATATATATATATATATATATATATATATATATATATATATATATATAAAAGTCAATTTGGTATAAATCATTGCACTGGTAGAAGACTGGTGACAAATCTGGTAAACAAGCCAGATATGTTTCAACATAACTACCTTCCTCAGTGGCCAATATTGAATTCCTTTATTTTCAGAAATCTTCTAATTTGTTCCAGCAGCTAGAGCCAAAAACATTGGTCTATAATTCCTTACATAATAGGAATACAAATGCCTCTCATCTTCACCAGCCATAGCCGAATACATACAAGGACTATCATGCTGAATGAATGAGCTGCAGTACCTGCTGGGAATAGCTGGAGGTGGGTCCCCAGTCACCTCAGAAATAAAACTCAAACTTTTTTCTCCTCTAGTGCCACTCACCCTGAGATTTGCTGCCCTAGAGACTTCCGCCAGTACCTAGAAAAGTACAGCAGTACCCTGAGACTTCAGCTGTTACAACTAAGCAGTGGAGATTTATTGAACCAATGGGATTTACTTCCCACTCAGCAATGGTTTCAATAGGTTGGAATAACCAATTGGAAATGGGAATTCAAAGCATTCAAAATAGACATTCTTGACCTACTATTAGCAGTGACATTATGGAATCTTGACCAAGGAGCATCTAAAGCATGGGTGAGGAAACTTTGTCCTGCCAGATATTTTGAACTTCAGTTCTCAGAAAGATCAGCCAGCATGATCAGTGTTAAATGATTATGGGAGTTGTAGTCCACAACTCCTTGAAGACCAAAGATTCCACACGTAAATCTAAAAAAGGTTAAAAACACTGCATGCTTGTGGCTATCACCATAGGTTTAATGCATGAATTCCTTGTTGAGGTTCCATCTGTAAACTTTGGTTATATCCAAGATTATTTTTTACAACCCAGGCCTTTCCAGAATAGGTTGCAGCCACTCATTGAATTGACTACAGTCTATCTCATTAATTATCTCGTACCCCATCCTTCCTTCCAGTTTTAGTTGACCTAATTGATTTTAGTATGAATTTTTAAAATGTATTTGTGATTTAATTGTTATTTTAAGGGGTGGAGGGTAGAATTTGGGATTATTGTATATTGTTATTTTACTATGTATTGGACTGTTTTACTGTAAGCCACCTCAGTCCTAGTCAGAGTAGGTGGGATATAAATAAAAGTTGTTGTTGTTGTTATTATACACCACTCAACAATTTGTCCTGGCACTCCTGCCTGTAATACTGTTGTAAAGAAATAAATAAAAGAAGACATTCCTAGTACATGTCATATTTTGTCTTTATAATACTGGGGTGTCTCTATCTGTGGAAGTTTTGGCGGTCTATCTCTTCACAGACCCAGGCTCACCAAATGTGATTTAGTAGTTTCTACCAGCAAATGCCACCCACCCCAACTGTAGCAAATGAGGCAACTGGCTTTTAATATGATACACCATGGAATCCCTCTGGGCTACTTGGCTGGGAAGGGATTTGAGACACTTGTTTTACAGTGGGTCTAATCCAGAAGGTGATACTGGGAGATTCCTGTTTGACTCCTTGGCCATTGACCTGTGGGTTCTCTCAGGGTTCTGTTTTCTTCTTCATGGTCTTTAACATGTACAGGAAATCACTGGGAGACATTGTCTGAGTCTTTTCTGGAATACAGTGCTATCAATATATGGATGACACCGAGCTATACTAGCCCTTTCCACTTCAATCCAAGGAAGCTGTCTTGATTCTAAATTGTTTTCTGTCATGGACTAGTAATGGACTAGATGAGGGTGAACAAATTGAAATTGAACTGAGGCAAGACAGTGGTGCACCTAGATTGAAAATCAGATCAGGGAGTAGGGATGCAGTCAGAACTGGATGAGGCTACAATGCCCCTGTAAAGGTAGGTACGGATCTTAGATACACTTCTAGACTTAACCAGGAGCCTAAGTTTTGGCAGTGGTTAGCAGACCATTTACACAGTTGGCTTGTGATCCAGCTGTGCCCATTTCTTGAGAAATCAGATCTGGCCATAGTGACACATGCCTTAATTACATCGTGTTTGGGTTACTCTACGTGGCTCTACTGCATTTTAAGAGAGTTTTGAAACTTCAGCTGATCTCAAGAGCTACGGCCAGTTTGTTAACTGGATCTGGCTATAGGGCCTTTCTTGTTGCTATACCTCCATTAGCTACTGGCTTGTTTCCAGGCACAATTCAAAATACTGTTTATGATGTACAAAGCCCCATATGGCTCAGATCCAGGTTATTTGAAGGACTATATTTTCCTGTATGAGTTGTTTTGCTATCTTCTGGAGTGGCTCTTCTTGTTGTCCACCCACCCACACATGTTCACCTATTGGGAATAAGGCAAAGGCCATCTTGGTGGCTGTTCTCTGGCTTTGGAACTCCCTTCGTAGAAATATTAGACTGGCATTCTCCTTACTATCCTTTGATAAACAGCTGAAGACCTTTTGGCAGGTCTTTGAGGGCTGAATGCTCAAGAGGAAAGGATCTTTCATGTTCTGTGTTGATTCTTTGTACTTATTTTCAGTCTTTTAATGGTCTGTTTTTAACTGCTTTTAATTTTAATTTAGTTATATATTACAATGTACAATGTAAATTTTAACTATATCTTTTAAAACTTTTGTAAGGCACCTTGAACTGTGGATGGGGGAAAGACAGGAAATGAATCAACAGATAAAGAAATCTGTAATTTTTTTATGTGGAAAAAGTAAGATTGGGTTGAAAATGATGTGATTTAATATTGTCAGATTTCCTTAGTGCATGGTAAGAAAATACCACTTTCATTTTGTATTAACTTGTTGTTGTTTTGTGCTTTTAAGTTGTTCCCCACTTATAGTGACCCTAAAGCAAACCTATTATGGGGGTTTCTTGGCAAGATTTGTTCAGAGGTTTGCCATTGCCTTCCCCTGAGGTTGAGAGCATGTGACCTCCCCAAGGTCACACAGTGGTTTTCACGTCTGAGCGGAGAGTTGAACCCTGGTCTCTAGAGTCATATTGCAACACTCAAACCACTATGCCACGTTGGCTCCCTTTGCATTAACTTACTGGAGCCTATTTAATTTTGGAATTGTGGCCAGCAACAGCTAGTTATTAGAACTGTTTGTATAAGTTGGCAGCTATTTAACCATTAATCATTCAGTGGTGCAAACTAAGAAGTGGAATAAGGAGAGGGAGACCAGAACATGGTCAAAGACATATAACAAACAATTACCCAGAATATGAGTTCTCAGCCTACGTCACTGATTATTTATCTTTAAGACACATAGAACATACTAAAGTAAATTTACCAGCATGATTTGTATGACATTGTGAAATGTTTGCAACACCACCAAATTAGTCCAGCTATTATGAAAAGAAAAACAATTATTTCTACTTGAAGGGGTAGTAAGTGTAAGCACAAAACTCACTAGAGTGAACAACAACATCAGTAATTTGGCTGGGAAAGATAGCACATTTGTACTATCTTCATTTTAGCCAATTTAAATATTTTCCCTTTTCAGATAGCTTGATTTGGCAGTTAATTTTGCAAATGTTCCTGTATTCAAACAAATGTTTCCTCACTGAAGGTACTTAAGACATTGTTTTCATTTGGCTCCTGAAAGCAAAATTAGGACATACAAACCATGTCCTCTTGTGTTTAAATGTTTCTCTTGATTAATTTGACTGTTATTCAGTGGGGTTTCATGGCTTAGCTAACCCACTAGGTAATCTTGGGCAAGTCACACTCTCTCAGCCTCAGAGGAAGATAAAGACAAACATCCTCAGAATAAATTTTGTCAAGAAAAACCCATGATAGGGTCTCCTTAGGGTTGCCATGAGTCAGAAATGGCTTGAAGGTACACAACAACAACAACAACAACAACAACAATACACTTAAAAACTGAAATGTCTGCCATGGTTCACTATCAATTGCTTTCTCTTTTTCTTCTCTTTCTCCTTCATTTCAGGAGGGGAAGACCTTCAGTGCTGGCTCTCCTATATGACAGAAAGAATAATCTTTCTCAAGCATTAGTTGTTGTGGTATTGTGAAGAAAGCGAGGAATTCCCAAAATATGTCATCCTGAGTTGGCAAATCATTCACCTTTGGGGGGGGGGGGAACAGAGTTTTGAATGCCACCCCATGGAAGATCCTACAATTAGGCAAAGTAAGGTAGATTCCCAAGCAGCAGATCTTGAGGGTCAGAAATGGCAGCATGGTATTGCAGGACAGAGTTCTGCATGACAGCCACATTGCCCTGCATCATCCTATACAGCCTGCTGATCTCAGGGACTTAACAGGACTCTGTCCCATCACTCGGCATTAAAAGAATATCTAACTGTCAGTTAAAGTACAAATACTCTTCCTGCATAATTGTCAGTTAAGGCATAAATGCCCTTCCTGCATAAATACATCCTGTTTGGTCTTGGAAGCTTTGATAGTTCAAGCCTGGTTAATACTTGGAAAGAGGGGTATCAAGGAATACCAGGAGCGGTAGGGTATATTTCAGAGGAAGGAAATGACAAACAAACTCCTTTCCTATGAATTTCATGGGGTCACTATAAGCTAACTTGAGGACACATAAACACACACAATTGCCAGTTGGCCTCTGTTCTTGGAACCAGGATGAGCATTACCGTGCCATTTGCCCCAAAGAAAAAAATACCCTGGGGCAAGCCGAAAGACTTGACATCCTTCCTAAAGGCAAGCAAGTAGCAAGTGCATTTCTATACCGCTTATCAGTGCACTTAAACACCCCCTAAGTGGTTTACAATGGGTAAGCTAATTACCTCCAACAAGCTTGGTACTCATTTTAGCCACCTATGAAAAGATGCAAGGCTGAGTGGACCCTGGAGCCTTGCCTGGGATTGAACTCACAACTTTTTGGCTGTGAATGGCTGCAGTACTGGCATTTAACCACTGTGCCAGTAGGGCTTCTTTACAAGGGTGTGAAGAAACACTAATTAATTCTAATTAACTCTGCAGCTAGTTAACCAATCTGCCACACACCTATATGGTGTGAAATAGCAGCCCTGTGCTGCTCTTTTACTCATCCCTCTTTTCCATTCAGGAGTGCTCAGTAGCAGATGTTCATATGAGCCACCACTGCCCATTTAGATCTGTTTTTCTTCTTCAATGTGCTGAGCTGAAATACAGTCATGCTGCTGTGTGTGCATGGAAACACTCAAATGATTAGTGAACAGATTCCCCCCTCCTCCCCATTTTGCCCAAATTGTAATAATATCTGTATGAATGGGAAAAAGGCAAAACTGTATTATCAAGTAAAGAATATAATCAACTTAACTGAGCATATACAAAAATTGGACACCCTAAGCTTTATTATGTGGATTTAAATGTAATGAGAATATAAGATTGCTGTTACACTATGGTTTCACAAAACAAGTTTTTAAATTCTGAAATGCCTTGTAAACAGACAATGTTTTCCAGCACAACTAAGAAAAAACAGCACTTTCCTTTGCCTCTGACTTTCCTAACTTTACTTTCCCCAAATGATTTTATTTTCATGTTTAAGTGACAAATAGGTTTATATGTTACTTTTATGGAAAATATTACTGACTGCTTTTGGAATCCCATTGGAATCCATTCTGGAAATGCTAATATCTGAATCCCAACTTTTGGCATCCTGTCAGTATGAAACCCAAGTTTCAGTAAGAGCTGTTGGGTTTGTTTGTGGTTGTATCCAAGTCACTGAGAGACATTCCACTGATAACAGTGAAAAAAGACTTAGACATTTTCATTATAGAAATTACAATGCAATAAGTGTTCTCATACAAAGCACACAGCCTTTGTGAGTTATTTGCTAAGCACTTGTTTAAAATACACACAAGGAGGAGGCATACAGAGTCAAATGACCTGGATCCCTAACAGTTTAGAATAGACAAAGCAAATGTCACATGAAAGCATGACTATATATGGTGCCAGCCTTAGGAAGGATTCTTTGTGTGTCATCCTGGACTTTATGGCAGGTCAGTATGTTCTTCAAGATGTTATGGCTTGATCAAGGAAACCACTGTCTATTTGGAATTTTATTAGCAAGCAAAAAATGAGAACACAACAAAATACTGATAATAAAATACATTTAGTTTTACAGGCTGGCCAAGAGGAACCAGATCTATGTCCCCTGCAATGTGATACAGAGCTATACCAGAGAGATACACACTGGCACAAAATTATAAGGCATGTGAAATGAAGGCAAATTCCACAAGAATATTTGCCTTCTTCATAGGCCCACTAAAGCTTGCCAAGTTTATTTTAGTGTATGCTACTGAGAAAATGAAATGCTTCTGGAGTTGAGGTGAATTTCCATCTGTTCAGTAAGACACAATAGGGCTACAAAACTCAAAGTATAATTGCATTGAAGCTTTCTTATCCTTGGAATCCATTTTCAGCATTGCAAGGAATTGCAGACTGGTCTCTTTACTGTGGCCACAAGGAAAGATAAATGTTTCTTATTTACATACTGTCCTATCACACTCCACTGTTATAGTACTATAGGCCACATTAATGATGCCATGGCAGTGAAAATGGAATATAGCACTATAAGAGTGGAGTGTGGTAGGACAATTTGACAGGGCAGTATGTAAATAAGAAACATTTGGTTTGTAGTTTAGTGAGGACCAAGAGCCCTTTGGCTGAGAATTCTAAATGTGTTGTTGTTATTTTAGTTAACTGTCATCAAGTCAATGGCAACACTATGAATGAGAGACCTCCAAGGTCATCTTGTCATAACTGCCCTACACATGTCTGCAGATCCAGGGCTGTGTCTTCCTTGATTGATTCTATCCACCTGTAAAGTGATCTACTTCTTTTCTTACTATCTTCCTACCTTACAAAGCATCATAGTCTTTTCTAGTAAGTCCACATCTTCTCATGATATGTTCAAGGTATGACAGCCTCTGTGTAGTGACCTTGGCTTCTAGGGAGAGTTCAGTCTTGGATTGTTGTAGGACACATTTATTTGCCTTTTTAGCACTCCAGTGTATCAGCAGAACTCTTTCCACAGCATCACATTTCAAATGAGTTGATTTTCCCCCCTGTCAGCTTCCTTCACTGTCCAGCTTTCACAACCATATATAGAAATTGCAAATATGGTGGCATACAATGGCAGGGACAGTCCTAACATTAATATTCAATGATATAGCTTGACATTTCAGGATCTTGTCTAGTTCCTTCATAACAGCCCTTCCAAGTCCTAGTCTTCTTCTGATTTCTTGATTGCAGTCTCTAGTCTGATTAACGACTGAGCCAAGGTACAGAAAATCTTGGACTATTTCATATTCTTAATTGTCTACTTTCAAATTCTGTAAAACACCAATGGTCATTATTTTTGTTTTCTTAATGTACAACCGTAAACCTGCCTTTGCACTTTCTTCCTTGTTTTTCTTCAGTAAGAAGAAAATCCCAGGATTTCATATGGTGGCACCATGGCAGTTAAAGTGGAATATAGAACATTGTGGTATACTAGGGCTTGCAGATATCATCATTAACGGGAGATGGGAGGGCTAAATTCAGCCATACATCATCATCATCATCATCATCATCATCATCATCATCATCATCATCATCAT
>NC_056524.1:63776807-63811794 GCF_019175285.1 Sceloporus undulatus | reverse complement strand
TGCAGTCCAGAGATTTGCTATGGAGTGGAGAAAAATCTAAACTACAAAATTCAGCATGGCAAAGAGAATGTTGTATGACTTTCTACAGCAGTGGTCAAGAAAGTGAGACCCACAGGCCACAGGTAGTTCCAAATGCTTTTTGTGACCATTGCTATACCCAGGGTACCCTCATAGGTATCCAGATAACACATTTTTTATTTTTGGATCATTCATTCAGATTAAAATAAAATCAGTTTTAGAAAGGTCACCATATCTGCAAAATCTGTTTGCGCTTCCAATTGCAGAGGCATGTCTAATTTTTGTTTTTTGTTTTTAAAGAAAACCTGTTTGGTAACAGAAAATTGGTTAATTGTAGGGAATACTTGCTGCTACTGTTGTGTGCCTTCAATTCATTTCTGACCTTAAAATGAACCTATAACAGGGATTTCTTGGCAAGATTTGTTCAGAAGGAGGCTTGCTTTTGCCTTCCTCTGAGGCTGAAAGTGTGACTTGCCCAAAATCACCCAGTGGTTGAGAGGGGATTCAAACCTTGATCTCCAAATTTATAGTCTAATGCTCAAACCACAACACCACACTGGCTCTCAAATGACACAGTACAGATCACTATTTAAATCAGGGCTGGGGAAATGTTCCTAGGCTGCAGGGCCTGTTAGTCTCAGCAGCTACCATAACCAGGCATGAGGAATGCTGGGAACTGCAGTCCAACAATATTTGGAAGGCTGCCCTTTGCCTACTCTGATTTAAACATCCCCTTCTCCATAAGCTACCCATTACCTAATTGTTCTATTAGATTTTCCTTTGAAGTCCAGAATAAATGATTTTCAATGAGTGTGTCTCTTTTCCAAAGTTACCCAGTGGGTGTCCATGTTCAAATGGGGATTCAAACTCTAGTTGTTATTCAATGCTACAACCACTCCTGGCTCTTTTTCTTAACATCTAGTTTGGCTCAAGCAGAAAGTCAGGGACTCTGCCTCAATAGAGTAGGTTGCCATTATCCTTTTCAGTGCCAGATTGGGACTGCAGCAATCACATGCCATAGCCCCAATCCGGCATTTTGCTGGCTCTAAAAGAAACTGCAAAATGCCACTCTTTTTAGAACCGGCAAAAAGCCGCCTTTGTCACCGTGTCGGCACTTTTTGGTGCTCCTTTTGGTGTGCGTCATCTAAACGCTACGTCAAAAGAGTGCTGTGATGCCACCTGCCATGTGGTTGGGCTGGCGGCATGATGCCGGCATGGGGGAAGCATGGGGATGTGCATAATCCAAACGCCACACCCCCACGCTGCCCCCACACCAGCGTTTCAAGCCTGTCTGTACAGCCCCTCAGTCTTGCAACATAGTGAGAAATACATCTGTGCTCCGGAAGACATCAATAGCCTAAAGCAGAGGTGAGTAAATGCCACAAGGCTAGGTCACTTTTCAGATTGGTCATATAGTTGAGGAATGTATGTCTTAGGGTTTTAGTTTGGAAAAGGTTATGAGTTAAAATGCATAATAATTAGCTATGTATCCCACACACTCATATATAAGAAAATAGATTAAAATTATCTGAAACTAAAACCAATTCTTTTTGAAATTATTACATTCTTTTAAATTCCCCCACTCTTTGTTGACAAAAATCTGTCTACTCATAATTGGGACTTTATCACACGTCTTTTAAGCTGCCATAAAAGTTGAAACATAGTACCTTTGTTGATACCTATCACACAATTCTGCCTCTGTCTCATTGTTGCCTTGTCCTCAAAGTGTTGTTAGAGCACACCTTGCCATTGATGGAGAAAACCTGTTAATAAGCTCCCAATCTCACTGTTATAGCATTAGCCCTCAGGTGTGATAAACTAATTCTGTAGCAGTTTTGGGATTGGGCAGTCATGTGGTGTCAGTGTCTTCCCCACTCTCCCTTCCCCTTTCCCTTGCTATTCCAGAACAGCCTGTTTTTTAAACTACTTTTTTTGTTAAATCTCATTAGCATAACTCTGGAATTGCATTAAAACACACATGCACACCTCCCCCCCAAAAGGCATGGATAAGGCATACATAGGGCAGAAAGGCAGGGTTAAGGAAGAGCATGCAGGATGAGCAACAGCCTGATCACACTGTTGAAGGAATATGTGATAGGGAGTGATCCCAAATCTTTCCAATCATTAACACAATTGTAGTGAGAAAGGGAGTCATGTGATAAAGTCCTTATTACTAAATTTATATTTATATAATAATAATAATAACAATAACAATAACAATAAATTTATTTCTATTTCTCGCCTCTCCCAATGGATCGAAGTGGGATTACCATCATAAAACCACAATAGCAAGCATAAAACCACAATAACATCTAGATTACAATAAAATATCATCATTTAAAATACAGTTCAGAACAATAAAACATCATCTAACATGCAGTATTACAGCCAAAAGTGGGGTTTCCTTAGGTTCTTCATAGAAGATTGGGTAGGTAAGCCCACCGGAAGAGATCCGTCTTTAGTGCCTTCTTAAAGAATCTATAAGACAGATCTCTTCCGGCAAGTTGTTCCATAACTTAGGGGCTATGGCTGTATACGCTCTGTATAAATGGATCTTAAATGTACATAAATTTTAATGATTATTATAATGATGACAGTTTCACCTTAGGATCACCATAGACCAGAAGGGAATGAAGGGGCACATAAGAACAAACAACTATTGATATTGACCTGAAAAAAACTAAATACACTTATGATGTTGATTTCCCCCACTGAATAAAGGGGGCTTGGTGGCTTTCCATTGAGGTTTGGTGGCAAATGGGAATATGAATTGTAAAATAAATTCTGGAGATAACTGGAGACCATGGAAAAGGCCTGGGGCCACATGTAGCCCCAGACTTTAGCGCAGTGGCGTCACTAGGGGTGGTGTGGTAACTCATGATGTCAACCCCAGGAAGGCAATCACCCCACACTCTGGTGAGTGGGAGCTGCTGACGGAGGAAGGAATCCAGCCTTGGTTACCTCCCTCTGCCCACGGAGCAAAGACAAGGCAAGAAGGGGCACAAACTGCCCCCTCCCAGGGATCCCCCCCCAGCCTTGTAGATGGGGACAGGGAGACACAGAAGAGGAGGAGAATGCTGTCACTGTTGAAGTTACTTTGCCTGACCTGATGTTCCAAACTCCCTCCTGCAGGCAGTGTCACCTGGAGAGAAAGAAGAAGATGAGGGGGACATGGAAGGAGAAGCAACAGCAGGCAGGCAGGGGCACTCATGATCTATCTTCCCCTTCCTTGACCCAGCCAAGCTGCCTGGCACAAACTACCTTTCCCAGATGCCCAGCACATCGCTGTTCACCTCCCCTCCCTTCTTTCCCACTGTCCTACCCTGCACTTTCTTCTGGGGCAGGGAACATAGGGCAGGGCATAGAGCTGGCATGGAGGGCAAAGCAGTTTGCTGCCTCCGCTGGTGGAGTTGGGGTGCTGCTTCCACCCAGCAGCTTCTTTCAGGTTTGGTAGGGCTGCAGGCTGGGCAGGACAGGGAGGCAATGGTGGCAGGGACAGGCATAGGAAAGGAAAAGTCCATGGCTGCAACTCCTACCACAGCCACTAGTATCTCAGTTTTCCAGCCTCTATATGGATATGTGAGTGGAACTGGAGTGGGACATGGAAGTCAGAAAAACACCAGAGCCAGGGCAGGGGGTGGAGATCATGCATTCATTCAGGTGTTGTTGAACTGCACTTCCCAACAGCTGTATGCAGCAGGGTGAGGACTGCAGGAACTGCAGTCAAGCAACATCCAGAGGGCTGCATGTTTCCAGGCCCTGCTCTAGAACCCTTACATTCTTTATTCAAACGCAGAACAGAACACCTATAAGAATAAAGAACAGGCATAGAAAGGTCAAATATTCTCTTTCAGCCTTCAAGGAAGGGACTAGGCTGAGTGGGAGTGCATATCAACTGATGAGGAATGGCTTTGGGGGAATATGTTATATTTGAACTGCCTGCCAGATTCAAGAACTATGATAAAGGACAAGAGCTTGTCCCATAGTTCATGTAACCTATATCTTGCATATTTTATAATGTTTGTGGTGTGCTATCTGCCTGCAATATTTGTTTTTAGTTCCCAGATGCCTACCTTGTTATGACTGGCTGGGAAATGAGAGTTGGTCCTTGACTTCTGAGTTCTCTTTCACTCCAGAAGTTAGTTGGTGATCTATTCTAAATATATGAGTAGTGGTACCATTGTAAAATTCAGTTGTGAGTATAAATGTTGTTCCATATTTTTCTGATACAAAAAGAGGCATTGGTGGCTCTTTGTGGGTGTTTCATTCCCAAATTCCCAAGTCCTTGAAGAAAAAGATCTGTTATTATGTGCCATCAGGATGTCCTTGACTTATGGCAACCCTAGAAATGAGAGACATTCAATAGTCCTTTCATTGATAGACCTGCTCAGTTGTTGCAAGCTCAAAGCTGTAGAGTCTTTGAGCCTTTTTAGCCCCATTTCAGCGAAATCAATTAGTATATTATTTTAGTGTTTTAGTATATTATAGTGTCGTGTTTTATTGTTTTGATCTGATTATATAGGTCTGATGTTCCACCCTTTGGTGAAAAGGGTGTTATAAATAAATGTTGTTGTTGTTATTCTTATTTTTATTATCAGAAAAGAGTCTTGCAGCACTTTGAACCATTGGCAATTGGTAGCTTCCATGTCTATGGGTCACTGAATCTTTTCTGGACTTTAGTTGAAACGTTACAGAAATTGTTCAAGGTGCTAGACCCAGGTTAGAGTTCAGGACCTTGGATAGTGCCCCAAAAGTTCAGCTAGAAAAACAGAGTGGATTCACCACCCTACTGATATGAAGGCCACTGGCTACCACAGCTTTAAGAACATAACACAGGCCTTATGTTCAATGTTTCTTTCAAATATCCTTCACTATAAGCCATTTCCCACAGAGGCCACATGATGGCAGTCTGGTCATATTAAAAATAATAATAAACTAGCCTTGTGTTTTTCATGCAACAAGTTAAGATGTTTAACTCTTAAAAACAACTTGTAACAATTAAATTAAAGGGAGCCCACCAGATGTTCAGTAACATCCTGTTCTCACTCCTGGCTTAGAGCTGGAAACGGGGAGATTAGAAGCATCAGGCAAGGCACAATGTATGGCTAATGGCCCATTCTGAGCCTGGTGACTCAAAAAGTTTTACATAGTGATCAACAGGCGTATCAATGCTTCTCATTCATTATCATGTGTTACAATAAAGTGATAAGCTGTCTTTGCTTTTGTTAGAATGTTTGTTTAGAGCAGGAGCGTACAAATCTATCAACCCTGAAGGACAAATCTGGGATATTCTGGAGGGGTACACAAGCATGCATCCATGCACCCCCCCATACTCCAGTGCATGCGCATGCACACAAATATAATTTTACAATTTACATTTTCCCAAGTCATGCAGTATGGTATAGTGATTTGAGCACTGGACTACTATTCTGGAGACCAGGGTTCAAATACCCATTCAGCCAAGGAAGCCCACTGAGTGACCTTGGGCAAGTAATACTCTCTCAGCCTCAGAGGAAGGCAAAGACAACCCTCCCCTCTGAACAAATCTTGGCAAGAAAACTCTGTGATAGATTCTCCTTAGGATCTCCATAAGTCAGAAACATTTTGAAGGCATACAACAACATTTACCCAATAGAGAATTTCTTAATTGTTGGGAAATTTCCCAGGTTCCAACAAACCACATATCAGTTCTGAATGTCTCTGCTTGAGGTACATGCCGGTTCAGGTAAAAAGTACCCCTGCCTGGCTGCCATCCCAGTTTGAATTGCTGTCTCATAAACAGCCCAAGTGATGACCAGAAGCAGAAAGAAGAGTAACTGGAGTTGCAATAACTGGGGCCAATGGACACATATGATCCACTGAGCTATTCTTCCCTTATGTTTGAGCTGGATATAATGCTTGTTTGATCTGGGTGTGAGTTAGGTGTGTCTGGCTCCATTCAGGTCATAAATTTGTCTTTGCTATCTTTCAGATATAGTCTTAGGCTTGGGACTGAAAGGTACTTCATACTCTCACTTCACCACATATCCCAAAGAGATTTTTAAATGCTGTTTTGTTTTGTTTTTTTGGATTATGTTTTCTAGATTCCCACAAGGCAGCATAATTGCCTGAAGGCTGGTTGATGTCCACCGACACTGATATCTCTGGTCATCTATGGCTATGACTTAGGGCTATTGGAGACCCATATATTGGTTCCTACAAAGTGGTCTATAATTTCTCATAGTCATATTTGTTTTAGTCAGACGCATCAGAGGTTAGAACAGTTCCTTTTTTGGATGATAGCTCCCCAAATTCTCCAGCCAGCATGACCTTGAATCATTTTGATCACAGAAGATATTCAAATGGGCAATGGTTCCCTGAGAGAAGGAGTGATACTTAGGAAGTCTCATTTCTGATAACACTGTATAGGGTATCCTAAATACTGATGTGTTGGTTGCTGCCTTAACTGTTCCATAAGTGTCCAATTTATAGGGCACAGCCGTGATATTTCAACACATTGCTGTAGAATTCTATAAAATGTTTTACAAGCTACTGAAACCATGTATATCATAAAAGGTAATGTAGTGGTGCTCAGAACCAGAGTTTTTTTAAAAAAAGTTTCTTCATTTATAGTGACACCCATTAACACACTCTTTGCTTGAATGACTAATAGGCACCCCTGGACTCAAGAGAGAAATATGTTGAACCTATCATAATAAAATTGTTGGATTCTTGGTAATGGCCAGAAATACATTCCTCATATATTAAGCCCTTTTTTGGAATTTTGCCTGTCAACACTTCTTTAATAACCACAAACCTCGCCAGAGAATTATATTCTGGATTCTAGAATTCATCATGGTCTTTTAGTAATACATTTTTTACTCTTTTCTAGTCTTTTTCTTTTAATTCATCAGGGTTTTTTTTTTCTATTTAGGAAAAGGACGTCTGAGACATTTCACAGACTGGCCCACACATACCTCATCTGGCAGTGCCATTGCCTGTAGAGACCTCACAGTATGTTCATTCAAGTCCGTGACCGCTCTTGCATGACAGGCAAAAGGATCTTTTACAGTACATTTGAGTATCAAAATACCAATTATACACCAGCAGTATATTTTGGAATATTTATTTCTGTTTAAAAATAGACAACTTGAAAGCCTAAATCTAATTGTTCACCTCAATTAGGGTAAACAAATTGAATAAATGCAAACATGTGTAGGTTCAGTTTATTCAGTGGGTCTATTCTTGTTGGATTTAGGTTTAAATATTTAACACTGCTTCAACACTTGTCTACTTGAGATTCAGTTACTTTTCTAGTAGAACTAACTTTAAAGCAAACCCATATTTCTGTAGGATTGCATGAAAATTATTGTCATTTGTTTTCTATTAAAGAAGCTACTTATCTGTATACATTTGGTTATATAGTCATTCAAAGTGTTACCTGACATAACCAAATATATTACACAATATATTATACAATTCTGCCATGAATGCTTACGTCATCTCAGTCAGAGGCCTCATACAGGGAATAATCAAGGCTGCGACCCTATGCAATCCAATACCTCTGCAGTCCAATTCCTCCCATAGGCTCTGGATAGACATGCCTAGAATTACATTGTAAATGTTAGGACCAGAAAGGAATCCTTCACCTCCCTGCCAGTTTCTGCATCTGTATCTCATTCTATATTGGGGTGGAAAACTGCCCCCTCAGGTATAGAAAGGACTGCTGAACATGTGGCCCTTTGGATTCTTTGGTATCTAGCTCCTGTCTGTGCAAGTACACTTTGCTGATTGTAAGGCATGGTGGATTTACAGTCCAACAACATGAGGAGAACACATATTCCCCACGTTGTTCTAGCCAGTGAAAAGTTTTAAAGCATACCAGTATATGAAACAGTAGAGACACTAGAGTTATCACTTTTTCTGATTTTTTTTTAAAAACAGCTATTTAACAGATAAAAAAAATGTTCCAACCATGGAGGATAGTGGTCGTAAAAATGATATAGTAGAAATCTAGAGGGGGCCTTAAGCATCACTTTTTCTCCCAGAGAGCTGGATTTCAACAGAATCTAGTGGGCTGCATGTAGAAAAACAGTACCAGCCTTCTAATGGATGGAATGAACACTGATTCTTCCCTAGGAGTCCTTTCACATACCCAGTTATAGCACTGTGATTCCACTTTAACGGCCATGATTCCATCTTGTGGGATCTTGGGATTTGCAGTTTTGGGAGGTTTGCAAGGAGTATTTAGAATGCTCAGCCAGAGAGTTCCTCTGTGACTCACCAAAGTTCAGATCCCAGGATTCCATAGGTAGTAGACATGGCATTTAAAGTGGAATCCTAATGCTATAATTGGATAGTGTGAAAGTTTCCAAGGTTGAATAGCCTGTACATGTTATTGTTTGTAAAACAAATAAAAACAACAACAAAAATATTTTAAAAATAAGACTCTGGTCTTTAATCAGTGTATGATTTGATTGTCTTCACTGCTCTAACAATCCAGCGCTCAAGAAATACAAAATCACAGCTTTCCAATACATATGTCAGCCTTACATCCCGCTGAGAATACAAACTAGCCACAATATGCAATACTTCAGCTTGAAAAAGAGGGTGTTCCCTTCAAAAGAAGCTAAATGTTGACTTGTTTTTATTACTGTTAAATCCACCAATTTTGAATTTCATGCTAGTTATTTTGCTACCATATTAGCTCCCCACCATTGTCAATATTGATCCTGTCCCCACTATATTAAAAATGACCATCGTCTATGTGCTGAAGATGGCAGTAGAAGGCAAAAAAGAGGATATATTTGAAAGTTAGATGGGAAATCCATTCACTGCACTGCAATTCTATCCATTTTGCCTCCAAACTGTGTTAGTTTTCCTGGAACCTTAAATTTTTATGGTTGCATATGATGAAACATTAAAATATTATCAAGGCTTTTGTTTTTGTATGTTCACACCGGTACCTCTGTTGCCATGTTACCTTCCCGTGGGAGAAAGCAGTGCATAAAATATCTTGGAGAACAATAACAAAGTAGATGAGTTCTCTTTGCTGATCTCACTTTTGCTTCCTGGAAGCTTTTGTTCTTGTTAGATCGAAGCACCAACTGCTATTGAATGTCCAGTCCTTTTAGCTTTTCTTGTGAACAGCTCTCTCTGATTGCAAAGATGCAAATTAAATCTCTAGTTATCCTTAGAGATAACTACTGTTTTATTTTATTTTATTTTTGGTCAGCCCTAAGACTGATTTAAATAAACATTACAGTACATGCTTATTTGATCTACTCAAGTGCAAGCTCTTGTGCAACTACTCTCCACTTTTTGGAACAATTTCTTCCCGCTTCCTGGTGGTATCCTATGGAATCATAGAATCATAGAGTTGGATGAGACCCCAAGGGCAAGCCAGTCCAAACCCTACCACACAGGAATACACAATCAAAGCAGTCACCATCTGTCTGGGGTGCTTTGATTGTGAGTTCCTGCATGGCAGGGAGTTGGACTGGATGGCCCTTCAGGTCTCTTCCAACTCTATGATTCTACGATTCTAAGCCTCTGTTTAAAAAAATTCAAAGAAGGAGACTTCACTACATTTCAGTGTAGTATTTTCCACTGTCAAACAGCTCTTAACATCAGGAAGTTTTTCCTAATGTTTCGCTGGAATCTCTTTTTCTGTAGTTTGAATCCATTGCTCCGGGTCTTAGACCCTGAAGCAGCAGAAAAGAAGCTTGCTCCATCCTCAATATGATATTCTTTCAAATATTTAAATGGCTATCATGGCACCTCTTAACCTTCACTTATTCAGGATAAATATACCCAGTTCCCTAAGCTGTTCCTCATAGGTGATGGTTTCCAGACCTTCTACCACTTTGGTCACCCTCCTCTGGACACACTCCAGTTTGTCAACCTCCTTCTTGAATTGTAGTGACCAGAACTGGACACAATATTCCAGGTGATGTCAGGGACATGGTCAATACTACATTCATTCTGATGTAATTAACATGTCTCCTTGTTGGAAAAGAGTTTTAGAGCTGGAGTAGGCTTGCCATTTCACGGCTCCAGGCGGGACCTGCCCAGTTTTTTGACCTTGGGGAAGGTTCCGCCTAGCCTCTACATTCTGTCCCGGGGACAACTGGACTCCTGGTTCCTGCTTCTCAATCTCTGCCTCCCCTTCCAAAGCAGCCTTCATTTGTGTTGGAGAGGCTGCAGCCAGGCTCCCAGCTCCTCCATCCCCATTGGCCAGGCAGAGGAGGAGGAGGAGCTTTTCATTCAGCCATGCCGGGACTACAGAGAGAGCTGTGGAGGAGGCAGGCAGAGAGGCAGTGCCTGGTAGGACTCTCTCTGGAGGGAGAAGGAAGGAAGGGTTTCCTCAGGGTTTGGCAAGGTTTCTTCAGGTAGGGGTTGCCATTGCATCCTCTGAGATTGAGAGAGAATGACTTTCCCCAGGGCTTTGCAAAGAGAGGGGTTGCCATTGCCATCCCCTGAGGCTGAGAGAGTGTGATTTAGCCCAGTGGGGTATGTTTATGTCCAAGCAACAGATTGAATCCTGGTCCTTCTCTACCACTGCCTCCTAATTCCCTTAAGTCTATTATTATTATTATTATTATTATTATTATTATTATTATTATTAACTGAAAGAGTCTGCTTCCTCAGATGCATTTAGTCTCAGAGGTGCAACAAGATCTCTTTGATATAAAGATTTATATTAATATGTTTTTTAAATCTATATTAATTTTTTGCTTTTAGTTGGTTGTGTCCTCCATTTTTTTGAATGTTCTACATTTTGGGCTAAATTTTGTCCTACAATTTGCCCTACATTTTATCCTTCATCTTGTCCTACATTTTTCTATGTTTTGTCCTGGTTTGGTGGTAGTGAATTATGGCAACCCTAAGCTGGAGAAACCTAACAAATAGTAAAACATGAAAGGAGTTATAGTTCCAACACATCTACAGTGCAAACTCCCCACCTTTCTCCTTGGATTTCTGATTCTGTAATTTGACTGCTCATTTACCATTGAGCCAAACAGAAAATCTCCCTCCAGCAAATACCTGATTATAGGAATGTCTCTGCTGAGTGAAACCCAGTTTGGAAAACCAGATTCCTGGGAAACTGGGATTTATTTCTTACTCTTCCAAAAGCAAGATGGATATTGTTTTGCAGTGACGGCTGTCCTTTTCCTAATATCCTAAACAACTCTTATATAGTGTATCTATGATATCCTCAGTAGTACCGAGTGAACAGGAGTTTGGGGTAGACATCCTGAAAGGTGAATGCCAAATGGCTTGGTGCATTTTTATATGAATGCAATGATTGTTATTGTTGTTGTGTGCTTCCAAGTGGTTTCTGACTTATGGTGACCCTGAGGCAGCCCTATCACATACTGTATTTTCTTGGCAAGATTTGATCAGAGGGGAGTGGCCTTTGCCTTCCTCTGATGCTGAGAGAATGTGACCTGCCCAAGTGGGTTTCCATGGTCAAGCAGGGATTTGAACACTGGTCTCCAGAGCAGTAGTCCAACAGTGAAACCATTATATTATGCTGGCTTTCAAATGACAAAAAAAAAAAAAAAAAAAAAAAAAAAAAAAATCACCATTTAAATCAGGGGTGAACAAAATGAAGCTCTTAAAATGTCCCAGGGCTGCAGTGCCCATCAGTCTCAACTGGTGTACAGTATCTGATGGTGAGCAATGCTGGGATCTGCAGTCCAATAATATTTTGAGGGCTGCACTTTGCCTGCCCTAACTTAAGCATCCCTTCTCATTACCTAATTGGATTTCCCTCTCAGATCTAGAACAAATTCTTCTCTTTGATATCCCTCCAATTTTCAATGTTGTACTGCATGGTATATAACTTCCCCATTCCCTTTTATCCCTTTCAGATTCTGTTATTCTGTTTATTTCCTTCATAGCACGCTAGCACCATGTTATGTACAGGCACCACTACTGCCTGATATGGCTAAGAATAAATACTAAAAAAAGCAGCATTGCCACCATAGGAAAGAAAACACCTGTCCCCACACACCTTGGATTTTAAATAGACATAAATCCTTCACTTAAATGGAGTCTCATTTTTCAGAGGCAAGAGACTATTGCTCACTAGCTACTGTGTATAGGCAAGGAGGGATGATTATATCATGGCCTGCTACATTTCCCAGAAACATTCTGGCAATCTCTTAAAACACTTAACTAAATTAAGCTTTGCTTTGATCCAACAATACAATTATTTTTCCCCCTTTAGAAATGCATACAGGGTTGCTACACCAAGCTTAGAGACTCACGTTTTAATCATTCCCCATAAAAGCAAACACTCCCTTTCCCCATGTCCGCTTCCATCCAGATTTCTAATGTTTTTACCATATAGAATAGAGCTGTACAGATTTGGCAGAATACACAAGGAAAAAAGAATCAGTCAAATTATCATCCAGTTCCTAATGGAAAGAATACCTACAAGGAGGAGAAGGGCAACACACCCAGCAGAAACCGTGGAGGCCAAGTCGTGTGTGTATGTGTTTGTGTTTGAAACAGCTGCTACACAAATTAGCACTTTAGATAGATTTGTTTTTTGGTTGAGCCATTTTAATGTGTGAGCTAGATGTGTGGGGAATCTTCTGATGTGTTGACAGTATTAGGGCAACTGTTGTGTTGTCAACATTTGATAGCTCCAGTCCAGAATAAGATGCCTTAATCTTGGTCTCTTTCTCTCACAGACACTGGAAAACACCCACCCACCATTTTATTGTTGCACCTTATCCTGCTACACCTCTCTTCTCACTTTCTGACTAGCATGTTGAAATTTCTTATGAGAAACAGATCCAGTGCTCTTCAAATGTGAAGGAAACTATGGCATACCTAAGCAGAGCACTTTGTTGTCCTCCCCCAGCCCCCAATGAACACGAAAATACAATATTTCTACTACATGGGCCTAATGCAGGCAGAGGAATTCTGGCAGTTGCAATCTAAAAGACTAGAGTTACCAAGTTCCTATTCAAACATTTACATGTTGCATATTTAGAAAATTTTATTTCCCCCATTTCTTTAAAAAACAAACAAACACTATCTTGACTATTCTTATCACAAAGGCTGAAAACAGATGGCCCTAAAGGGGTGACATCACACCTTTATGCGTTGGATCAGGACTGTAACAACCACACACCGCAGCCCCGATCTGGTCTTTTACCAGCACAAAAAGGAACGGCAGAAAGCTCTTCTACCCTCCTGTGGTGTCTAATAGCTGTGCCACAGGAGCATTTGCATGCTGCCCGCTATTTGGTCCCACGCCATCCCCAAGCTGGCTCTTATTGTCGGTCTGTTGTGCCTCAAAGTCGAGAATGTCCACATTATGTTAAAACTCTAGATAGTATTGGACTATACAGCATGTTTCTCAGTCTTTTAAAACCCATACCTTCTTTTGACAAATATAAAAAAATAATGCTCACTTACAAATCTGCCTCCCCCAATATTTTTTTAAGTACTGTAGCTAAAAAACATAAACAAAAAGAAAGGATTTGTAAATTTTGAAAGAAAAAATATTACAACTTAAAAAAATTAATTAAGGTACACTATTGCACATCATAGGCTGATGCCATAAGATGTGTATTCAGAAAGTAATATGAATACAGTTGCCTCTCCTAACTTGTGGATCTGAGATTCATGGCCTTGAATATCCACGGTGGGGTGACCTCTACCATTTTCACTGGTGCATGCACTCAGGCCACATTCCCAGGGCGTGCCCCATTCAAGTCTATGGGGCTTGAATATGCGCGAGCCTCCAATTTCATGTGGTGTGTGCGTGTGTGTGTGTGTGTTCCAGAATGGATTCCCCGCAAAAATGAAGGGCCAACTGCAACTGTTTCCCCCTTTCTTTCTTTTCCAGTTTCAAGATATTATACACCACTTCTCCCTGAAATCCTAATATGCCCTTGGGTGGGAGAGGGATGTTCCACTGGCTGGAAATAATTAATTTAGGACATCTGCCAGCGGTAGCATTAAAAATCCAGGTTGTAATTTGTGTATGTTGAGGGGAATGTGCATGCCTGAAATTATAAAAGAAGAGAAAGACTTCACAACTCTCAACATAAATGAGGGGCTTCATTTAGATCTGGGTCCAAAGCTTCACAAGTGTTTGTCAAACCTTACATAGGATGGTTGCTAACACCTCTGGAATGAATAAGGAATGCACCAACTAATCTGCCAGTTATGGGGGTCTCTCTCACACAATGTCTGAGTGTTGAACAAGGAATTTCACTTACCCCTTGCAGAACTCAGATTCAGCCAACTGTGTAAAGAAATTATAGTACCTAGAAATCCTTCCAGGTTAGACATGGGATTGAAAAGTCAAACACTGATGTTATTGCATGCAGTTGCAACCTGGTGAGTGCAACCTGTATGCAGGCTGGACTCCAGCCATGCTTGCCATTTTTGAAAAGCCACTGGATAAGTGTGGCTGGAGTTCAGGCTGAATACAGGTTGCAATTGCTCACCTGTGTCTGTGTGTGATAACACCCATGTTTGATTTTTAAATCCCACATCTATCCTGGCGGGATTTACTGGTGCAATAATCTCCTTAGTGTTGCAGACATATTTTTGTTATTATATTTATTTGTATCCTGCCATTTTCCTAGTCCAGGACTCACGACAGTTTACAACAATGGTTCTCAAACTTTTTACCATTGTGATCCCTTTGCATCTACATGTAGACATTGCACCTTCCTCTGTGCTCAATGTAGTATATGAATAGAAAAAAAAGTTTTTTTGGTTAGTGTGTGTCTTCTTGTTCACACCTTCATGTACATTCATATTTTAACATTTTATAAGGAAATAACAACATTCATGTTAGAACCATTTTATTTAAATAGATTCAGTAATTAACATGTGTGTAAATTTTCATAGAAAAATTGAATTATAGAGTTGGAAGGCCATCCAGTCCAACCACAAAGGCCATCCAGTCCAACCACCACATTAAACAAAGCCAGTTCTCACCTAAAAACTAATAAATGTATTTTGAACACTTGGATTTCCCCCTAGTTGTTGTTATCTTCCTTCAGACTGATTCTAATTCATGGTGATCCTATCACAGTGTTTTCTTGGCAGAATTTATTCAGAAGAGGATTGCCTTCCATTTAGGCTGAGAGAGCGTGACTTGCCCAAGCTCAAAGGCTTTTCATAACTGCGTGGAGATTTGAACTCTGGCCTCCCAGAGTCCTGATCCAACACACATACAGAGCTGCATCATCTTGGCTCACCTCTATTTTTTATTAAGCTGTGGGGAAAAGTCTAATTTGGATTTTTGACCAGCATACAAATGTGCTTTCTTCATCATTCTCACCTCACCCCCACCCGCTTCATAGCTAACTCAGGCATCTTATATATACTGGTATGCTCACAGACATACAAAAAGCAAACAGAACCTTTCCTTCAAAATAGTTTTGGAAAATGTGGGTGGCAAGATATATAGGTGGTCTTTATACAGCTGAGAGCTTACACTGAAAATATATGCTCTGGATCAGGGAAAAAACACTCATGCGTTTATATATATAAAAGATACATAGCAGATGTAAAACAGGGAGGATTGATGAAGGTAAATATAGTGGAGAAATACCAGGAGCTTGTTTGTAGACTTAAAAAGTTCCAATTGGGATCACTTAAAAGTTGCAGATGACATCAGTTTGGTTACAATCTGCATTGCTAAAATTGGAAAACAATATAAGAAGCAACTTCCATGTATTTATTTAAAAAATATCTTTCTTTCATTCCCCCTTTACAGATGCTAAGTGAATAATTTCCCATTTACACTGTCTTTTGAAATTACTAAGAATCTCAGTAGCTGGCCAGCACAGAGTTTGACCCTTAAAACTGAATCTGGACCACCAGTGTAGTGGCTGTCTTTCAAAGTTCAAGCATATTTTGATACCGCCCTACCCACTGAAGTGAGTGCGGCTCAGAGGTGCAGTTCCTGGGAGGGTGCAAATGAGGGCATTGCCCTCCAAGAAGAATTCTGCCCCTCGTGCAATTTTTCTTCATATCCTACATTGCTAGCATTTAGTAACTAAAAACTTCAGTTGAGCATTTAGAAATGCAATTTAGAGACCCAGAGAAAAGGGGCAGGCAATGTTTTCAAAGCAATGCAAGCACAGCAAATAAAGCTCTAGGTGTTAGCGGTTTTCAGTTTTTCACTCTTTACAATGCTAAGAATTTAGGGACTAAAGGAAAGTTCCATTGGAAAATCAGAATTCTTATCTGGGGGCAGATCCCCTCTCCAGCTATAGCCTGCTTGCACAACGTGAATAAATGTATTATCTTCTTAATTAGGGATTCAGTGTTTCTATAATACGGTATGAGGCAAGCTGGTGTTGGTTACCCAAGCACTTAGAGATTGGTTTATGTCCTGACAGCTGTGGCTGCTCAGGGGAACAACATGTTGGTATAGATACTCTTTGTATCTTGACAGCCAACCCTGCCACCAGGAACAAAGTCCATGGCATTATTCACTTCACGAGTAACAAGCAAGACTAGCCTGCAAGATGATGGACCATTGTAAAGTCGAAGGCTTTCATGGCTGGCATCCATAGTTTTTTGTGGGTTTTTCAGGCTATGTGGCCATGTTCTAGTAGAGTTTCTTTCTGATGTTTCGTCAGCATTTGCGGCTGGCATCATGCCAGCCACAGATGCTGGCGAAACATCAGAAAGAAACTCTGCTAGAACATGGTCACATAGTCCGAAAAACCCACAAAAAACTATGATGGACCATATTTTTCAGAGGGGAACAGCAAATGCATTAGGCATGAGCCCTGCACTCTGGGGGTAGGTCTTGCCTTCTGCTTCTAAGAAAAGTTTTAGAAGGATCCTTTCACCTCAAGTCTATTGCCCAATGCATTCACTGTTCCCTTCTGAACTCTGGGGGTGAGTCTTGACTGCTGTTCCTAGGAAAAGCTTTAGAAGGCTCCTCTGATGTGCAGCAGGGACAAGCTGCTGAACAGACCTCAACCCCTGCCTCGAGCCCATTGCCTAACTTGCTTGCTATTCCCCTTTGAGAAATGTGTCCCATGCTCTGGGCTTGAGGAAGGACTTGCACTCATATCTGCATATGTTCCTGCTCCTGACTCTCAGTCATCCAAAAGTATTTCTAGTTCCCCAAATAACTCTGCTCCCCCCTTGATTTCCTTTACACCTAAAACTCTACTGCACGATACAACCTACCTTTCTTCAGAAGTCACCTCAACAATCACCTCTTCCATGAAGGCACAACCGCACAATCCTCCTTCCCGCCAAGCCAAGCCTAATTACATATACAGTCACCCCTCTGTTTTTGCAGAGGATCTGTTCTGGACTCCCCCATGAAACCAGAAATCTGTGAGTATTCAAGCTCTATTGGCTTGAATAGTGGTACACCCCCCATTTTAAGCCCCTCCGTTTGCCCCTTGAGAGTAGGCGAGGCACAAAGATTCAAAGTCTGGGCAAATGGAGGGATGTCTGTAATTGATCTGAACATACATTCTTCCTTTGTTCAGCTCCATTCTCCCCACCCTACACCACATGGTCACTGTTGCCATCCTGTGCTGATTGGAAACTTTTTTGGGGTGGGAAACTGACTTACTGTTATTACTTTGCAAACTGCCAGGTACACTTTGTTAATGTGTACAGTGGACCTTTGTTATCTGTTGGGGTTCAGTTCCAGGACTCCCCATGGATACCAAAATCTGTGGATGCTCAAATCTCATTATATACAATGGCATAGTAAAAGTGTCCCTGATATACAGTAGCAAAATCAAGGTTTCCTATATGGAATTTGTACTTTTTTTGAATATTTTCAAGCCATGGATGCTTGAATCTGTGGGTGAAATCTGTGGATACAGAGAGCTGACTGTATATAAAAATCTAGCATTGTAGGTTATAATCTTACACTGGGCATCTATGTTTAACTGAATCCAGGATTTGAAATAAATATGAAAAATTGTGGTTAAGATCTAATTGTGGTTAAGTAAATAACAAATATTAGTTTCTGCTTGTAATGAAACAGAGAAATAATACCAGGCTTCATAAAATGAGAAAAATAGAGTTAACTGAAAGCCTATTTCTGTTGAAACTGGTCAAGACTATTAAAATAGTAATGCTTAAAAGGAATAAAGGAAATCCTGTCTTAATTGTCTGAAGACCTTTAATGCAAAAAGTGCAGACCACCAGCTGACAGAATTTAAGCAGGAAGTTTAATGTAGCTATGATTAGTTCACTTTAGCTATTTTACCTCCAGCATGTGTGAGAAAAAAACATACCAAGAAAAGATGATCACTGAGTGGGAACTTCAAATAGTTTCCTTCGTTAGCATTATAATTTCTCTCCATTACTTACAATCTATTTAAATTTGACTGTTGTTGTCACTGCCACTGTTGGTTTCTTTCCTCAGTGGCACAAATCATCTCTGCTTTTCACAGACAATCATCCAGAAAAAATGAAATGTAGCATGTCATGTTGTAAAACTACTGTAATTTAATTTTCTCTAGCTCTTTCCTCCAGCTGACATTCTTCAGCTAATAATGCCTCTTTAAGGACATTTTTCATATGTTATGGAACATATGGTTTCCTCTCAGTCTGCTGCATGTATCCACAGTAAAAGGTAATATTGAGATCAGATAGTGTGTGTAGAAAACCAGAGCTTAGAACATTAAGTCTTTTTTTAAAAAATTAGGGCCGGTACAAGCCAGCCATTAAGGCCAGCCTGGGGGCAGAGTCAGGGTATGGTGTCCACACGATGCATGCCCCAAGTCTGCTTCCATGGCTGCGTGGTACATCCTCTAGTGCTGCATTTAGATGACACAGCGCCAAAGGAGCATTGTAAAGCCATGGTGCTGTGGGTATGGCACCCTTTCCAGGGTGCAAAAAAGAGCCGCTTTTTGCAGCTCTTATTTGCATTGTGGAAAGGCCAGATTGGAGCCATGATGTGCGGTTGCCGCACCCCCGATCTGGCTTTAAAAGGGGTGGTCTGCACAGCCCCTTAGTTAACTTGGTCTGTTAGAAACATGGAACATGAAGAAACTTTCAAACACTGGTAAATTCTTTGAAATTGAACTGAAACAAAATTCTTCCCCATGTACACTAGCCAAATTCATTAGGTACAGCTATTTGCCTACCACAGAGATATTAATGATGAGGGCATTATCATATTCCCAAAGCATGATTTTGTTATGTCTGATAGTTGCCTATGTTAGCTATGCCAGCTGTGCCACTAATGCTTCTAACAGAGAAACATCACTATCATTTGAACCTTCCATATGAACCTTGTGTTGAATATAATTCAAATTAATTTCTAAAATGTGTGATAAGCAGCAAAATATTTCAGTGTTTTGTGAATGGATTTGTATGGACAGTGATATAAATATTCCTAACTACTGTAGGGTTACTGACAAGAATTGCCCTGGTTTTTTCATTTGGCATGAACATTATGCTATGTATGGTATGCTGGGCCCTAACCAGGGATTAAAAAAGTTATTTCCTTGGACAAGAAGTCCCAGAATTCCCCAGTGAGAATATCCAGTGCTTGATAGATTCTGGGAGTCATAGTCCAAAAAGGTGACTTTCTCAAGTTCTGGCCCGCCATGCAGTAAAGGCAAAATAAAGGCACTGAATTTAATCCAGATAGTACTTGAGCCAAATTCGTTCTGGATCCCAGTCATATGCTGGTAGTATATTTATGACATCTTTGTGGTCTAGATGAAGGGGAAATTTTTTTAGGGTAATTTAAATATCTCAACAACTCTACTCAACCCAAAATGAAGTTTACACTAAGTGGCATACTTGAAAATCCACACTTTCCTCTGCATCATTGGGAATAATGAACCAGGGCCCCTGCTTGCCTGGGTCATCTATTTACCCTCTGTAGAGGTACAGAGATGCATGAGATGGCTTCCCCAGCCCTTGATGGTGCAAGTGTGTCACAGGCGGAGACATGCTCAGTGCTGATTTCCCTTGAAGTATCTACCAGATCATATCTTCTGTTGGCTTGGCCAGGGCTAGGGATATTTGGCTAAGGGCAGAGAAGGTAAGTTCCCTTTCTGGTTCGTCTAGTGAACATAAGCCTAGTCCATAGGCACTATTGGCCCAGTACATACTTCCCTTTACAGCGCCCTTGTCACTTGCAAGGGTTGCCAGGGGGTGGAGCGCCCACACGCCCCGCAACCCTCGCACTTGACGAGGGTGTAACAATAGCGGTGCCCTGTTTACATGGGCACTGCCATTGTTACGTGAGCGCCGCGCGGCCAGTGGCGCACTTGTTATGCTGCTGCCGTGGCTTCAGAAGAACCCGCTTTTTGTGGGTTCTTTTTCCACTGGCTGGAAGCCGCACTGTTTGGCAGCTGAGACTTCCCTCTGGTGGAAAAATAGGTGCCGGCAGGCCGCCCTTTTGGGGTGGTCTGTACTGCGCTGTAGTGTCATTTAGCTGCTTATCATCTTTTAAAAAACAAAGTGGAATAGCTTTCACATGTTCTGCAATACCCACAGGGTGCTGATCTTATCTACAGAATCTCTTGTCTACAAAAGTGAGAAAGCAGTCAACAAAAAGCAATAGAGCTCATTGCTTTTAAACAGCATACCCCCAAAGTGACCCGAAGCAGCTTTATTTTGGCCTGTCTGTTTAGGCCCTTGGAAGCATCTACCTGGTAGTTAGACAGAGCTAACTCTTCTTAGCCAACCTGAATGTTTAGCTACATCAAGTAAGCAATGGTGCTGTCAGTGGCATTCTGTCAATCTGCAAATCCACACAAATTATAAAGGAGAGCTGTACTTAAACAACCCGTCAGCACATGGAGAATCGTACTAGGACAACCAGACCACATTCTTGGTTTACATCCTTATGAATCCAAATACTGTGTCATCTGCATCTATTTCAGGGAGTCAGTTATTTTAGTTACCACTACAACTGGCATAATATATTATATGAAACAATTGTCTCTACCAGGTATTATTGACAGGAGTTTTGGATCACCAATATCTTGGATTCTATCCAAGAATCCAGGAATCAGTAAAGTCATTGGAAAATGTGGGACATTCTCATGCATGGCACTTTTTGTTCTAGTGTGATCTGATCTACAGTGATTTTATTCAGAGGTTTTTTCAGTCCCAGAGCACATGTCACCACTGAAACCACAGTTCTTTTCTTTTCCCAGAGGTGCTGAATTTCATTTTGTAAATCTTGATATTTTATATAAACAATGTATTATTAATTAATTAATTAATTTTCATTGCTATATTACCTTTTCCCCTAACTGGGATTCAAAGGAGGCTTACAAAATAAAACATCACCTGCAGGGACTGCAAAAACAGCTCATGTAGCCCCAGGATACCAAAGCTAGCAGGTGGATGAAATAACATATGTCCAATGCACAAATTTTAGTCACCATAAATGATTGGAACAATCTATAGCAAAAACCTTCCACTGAGATAATTACAGCTTTTCTGGTTTGTCATTTGTTTCAATTAAGCATTTGCCAAAGTGTGATAAACCAACCCCAGGTTGCCTTGTTCCTTTTAACTGTTGATTCAAAACACCTATGTATCAAGTCCATGAAATCTTGCCAGTTCAGATCTTCTCCTTGATGCTGTGTGCACAGGAAGCTGTGTGTGGAGAATGAAGGAGTATGACTTAGGCCAATTGTCAGCTCTCACCTGAACAACAGGCAGAGCTTGGAACTATGGCAAAAAAGCCTGTAAGTTACGTATGTCCAAAAATATGTATGTTTGGCACTTCTGCTCTAAGTCATCCATCTAGTGATTTTATCCAGCATTTATTTAAGGAAAATAATACATGTATAATTGCACTCTTTCTCTGAGCTCCAGACTTTAGAGACTGTTTAGTGATGCCCAAAGTAACACGAGAGCTTGTATTAAAGACTGCAATTGGGTGATATCTGATCCTCAAATATATTGAAGCAACAATTCTTATTGAAAGCAGCTCTTTTAGCAAAGCACAGTGGAATGAAAAAAAAGTGGCAGACTGCATCTGGTTTAAATATTGCTGAATAACATTGTGGTATGACTGGATTAACAAGTGGAGAGAAGGAGCTTGTATTCCTTGAAGGATGATAAACTAAATGGAATTTGGCCACTGGTTCTAGAATTATGAGACCAATGTTAGATTAAGCGAAAAGTGCCATTTCATTCACACATAAAGACAATAACAACTCAGTATGCATGCCTGCTTCAGCCTCCTCATTCTTATTTTGACATGATAACAGAAGTCTTTTGCCTTGAGCTGCCCATGAAAATAGGTTCTAGAGAATGAGTGCTGCTTCATTTGAGAACCTACAGAGAAGGTTGATGGGAATGCCTGCATGTAAACATCACATGTACCGCTGAGGAATTTAGCTCTTCCTTGATGGACTAGTGCCTTCTAAAACAGCAAGGCTCAGTAGTAAAGTGCAAGTCTTGCATGGAAAAGATCCCAGGCTGAAGTCCTAGCCCCTCCACTTAAGAAACAGGTGATGAAAAGGACTTCTGTAGAAGACTTCAAAAGCTTCCTGCCAGTAAGACAAGGTGGAGATAATACTGAGCAAGATGGATTGATTCCATTCAACAGAAGGCAAATGCAAATGCTGTGCAGAATAACAGATGACTGGCATTGAAAATTGGTACAGATTATCTGCTTGGTTGGAGAAGGAAATGGATTAAGATGCAAAGACCTCTGGGACAGTGGCCAATCTCCCTCCCTCCCTCTGTTGACATCTATGGGACCAAATCAGTAAAACACAAAAAGCAAAGCAAACCAAAACCAACAATACCAGATTATCCCCATGAATGGAATTAGCATATAGCAGCCTAGCCTAGTGTCACAGTTTTGTTGTTGTTATTCCAACATTTTGTTTGGTTTACTGAGTGGCTTGCTTAGGTTTGTGAAGTCTTTGACTTTGGCATTTTGAGGGAACAACAGCTAAGTACCACAACCTCAAGGCAGTAAATCTGAAACTGTTTCTCCGGAACTTGCCCAGTTGGGTACAATTAATCCTTTTACCCCCATTACTTCTGTGGGTGTGTGCATTGTGAATGCATAGGAAAAGCAAGTCTGAAACATGGATTCTCTCTATACCTCATCCTTAAAGACTGGCTATATTTAATATGTTTCTGGTTCTAAAATTATTCTTACTGTTTTGCTGTATATTATTGACTTACCTGTATATTATTTACTTACTCACAGTTTAGTAATTTGGCTTCTGGGTTGTGCAGACATAATAACAAGTGTTGAAGTACAGAATTTATTTTATCACTCCACACTTTCTGCTTCATCTTGTCCTTTCCTTCATTTAAATCACTATGGAGATTATCACACAACCAAAAGTGATGGGAGCATAGTGGGATGCTCCTGTCACTATGGCTTGAAGATTATCAGATTACATCAAGTGATGTTGCCATAATGACATCATTATTCCGTGAATAAAGAGTGATTCTAGCACTGCTTTTCATCACTGGACTTTCTCATGAATGAAAAGTGGCACTAGAATTACTCTTTATTTGCTTGATAATGACATGATTATGGTGACTTTGCATGTCATTGTCTGATAATCTTCAAGCAATTGCACAATAGTGATTTGAGGATCTGCTATGTTCCTGCCACTTTTGGCCATGTGATAATCTCCTATGAGTACAACATTCAGTTGCACATTATACCATTAGCAGCAGTCCAGCTTTTCAAAAGGAGGGGATACAGCCTTAGAAATGTAAATTCACTGCCAATAGAGGGAAGGGATGAAGATTAGCCACAGGGATTGAGTCTATAATGAGGCCCTCTCTTTTTTTACTGCCTTCTCCTTTGCAAAGCACTATTGCCTTTTCTAGTGAGTCATGTGAGTCCTATTATATGCGCTAAATATGACAGCATCAGGTTAGTAATCTGGGTTTTAGGGAAAGTTCAGGATCGATTTGCTCTAGGACCTATGTATTGCTCTTTGTCCATGATATCCTCAGAACTCTAATCTTGTACCATATTTCAAATGATTTCATCCTGTCAGCTTTCTTCACCATTCAGCTTTCACAAGCACACATAGAAATGGAGAAAATGTTGGTAAAGAGATTCCTAACTTTAGTATTCAGTGATATATCTTTACACTTAAGGGTCTTGTCTAGTTCCTTCATAACTGCCCTTCCAAGTCCTAGTCTTCTTCAGATTTCTTGACTGCAGTCTCCATTCTGATTAATGATTGAGCCAAAGTATGGAAAATCTTGCATATTCTTAATTGTCTACTTTAAAATTTTGTAAAACATCAGTGGTCATTATTTTTGTTTTCTTAACGTTCAGCTATAAACCTGTCTTTCTCTTTCTTCCTTGACTTTCTTCAGTAATCAGTCCAAGTCTTTGCTAATTTCTGCTTGTAGTATAATATCATCTGAATATATTAAATTGTTGATGTTCCTTTCTCCAGTTTTCATGCTTCGTTCCTCTGAGTCTAGTCTTGCTTTACATATGATATTTCGGCTTATAAATTAAACAGATTGGGTGATAAAATGCAGCCATGTCTGGCTCCATGGCCAGTGGGAAACCATTCTTTTCCTCCATATTCTGTCCTAACAGAATCCTCTTGTCCTGAGTACAGGTTATGCATTAGGACAATCAAATGCTGTGGCACACCCATTTCTTTAAGAGCTAATGTGGCACTTAAAGTGGTGTAGGCCTTACTGACTAATTAAGTCTTTCCAGACTTTTTGTAGAAATAAAGAAAATATGTACACAGTAGCTATCCTTTTAAAGAGCTATGTGGCAAAGTTGCAGAAGGTTGCTTGAACACATATGGCCTAATGGTCATTTAGTCAGACTCTGATAGTAATTAATAATTAATAATTAGTAACTAATATTGGATGTCCCACAAGTAATGCATACATACAAGAATACAAGGCTCTGAGAAGTGGTACTGAAGTTAAAGAAGAAAGCAAATTATATCCCTAAGGAAAGTTGGTGAAAGAAGAGATTGACAGATGTAGAAATATTTTATCTCATATTTCATCTTACTGTTGAAATATTTCATCTTACTATTGTTTTTGGTAAAAAAGAAAAGCAGTGAAACAAATCTGGCTTAAAAATTAACTTCCAGTTCTACAAGGTATAGCTAAAACCTTATATAGGATTGACTTTGCATTTTAAAAACAAAAGTATTTAAGGGGAAAAGAAAAAAAATAGACTGGCAGAATAAAGAAAGTTTATTATTTGTAAAATATGCACTCTCCATTTTTCGTTGCCTGCCTGTTTTAAAGGCTCTACTTATTAAGACCAGGAATGCAGAGTTTATTGTCAATGTGAGAGTTATGCATGTGTTAATGAGTCTCTTGAGGTTGTTTTATTTTAAGTACATGAAATGTAGGAAAAGCAGTGCAGTTATAAATTCTTATCATGGAATGTAAGGGACATTAATAACCCGTTAGAGGAAAATCCGTTCCTTTTTGCAGTGTACAAATCTCAGCATCATTCTCAGACAGAAGTTAAGTAGGGGTGGCGGACAAGCTTGGGAGTGTATTTCATCATTCATTTCCATCACTTTCAGCAAATGTATTCCATAGCAAACATTTCCATCTGAGTGCTCAAACCGCCATCTGAAAAGGCATCAGATAAGAGAATGGTATGCTCTCTGATAGTGACGTCTGCAACTTATTTGGTCAAAAACATCATATTTTGCAATGTTTACCAATGACTGCTGTCAAGATTTTTTCCATGACTTTTTTTCCTGGATCCAGATTCTTTTTCAAAACTGTATTTTCTTCACCAAGAATTTTCACTGTGCAGTCGATCCAGTTTGAGAAGTGCACTTGAGATTCTGACAAAGTAGCTAGCTTTTTTAAAGAACTGTTTGGCGAAGTTGTAGAAGCTTGCTTGAACACATATGGAGAAGATATCACCTTGTGAAGTTTTTGCAAAAGCTTTGCTAATTTGATCCTTCATGCAACACCTAATTGAAAAAAGGCCTTGGAATAAATTTTAAACCCACTTATTTAATACTATATTAAATAAACCTACTAAATGAGTCCTATAAGGAAACACAGGGCCCGAACAGACAGACCAAAATAGAGCTGCTTCGGGTCACTTTGGAGGTATGCTGTTTAAATGACACACACATCTTAAGAGGCCAGAAGCTGTGCAAAAGCTGTGTTCCAGTCCTTAGCGTGGCTTCCTGCCTCTTCGGGCGCATGCAGCATTTCAACAGCATACCTCCAAAGTGAGCCAAAGCAGCTTTATTTGGCCTGTCTGTTCGGGCCCACATGTCCACAAATTCCATATACTTTTTTTGGTGAGATTTCTAGTTATAAACTTTTAAACTTCCAGACACTTGGAATACATTGTTGGCATTTAATTAGATTAAGAGATAGGTAAAGATATCTTGTCATTGTTAAGTGCATTCTTGTCATCTCTGACTTATGCTGACCCTGTCCTATGGTTTTCTTGGCCAGCTTGTTTAGAGGAGGTTTGCCATTGGTAAGAGAGTGTGACTTGCTTATGGTCACATAATGGGTTTACATGGCTGAGCACGGATCCAAATTCCAGTCTCCCAGATTCCTAGCCTAACAATAATTACTAAACCATGTTGGCTCTCAGAGATGTCCTATGCACTATTTTGTCTTCTGTTGGTGTCAGGTTACATTTCTGTTGGTGCTGCCCAGACTTAGAGGCAGCCAGTGTACTCTTGCAATGAGGAAGACAAATCCACTCTTGGTTTTTATGGCTGTTCCATAACATTGCACTGGAGGTCCATTGGTGCTGAATCTCTCTCAGAAATACAGTCTAGTTGTGAAATGGTTCCCATACGAACTGAAGTAGCACAGCAGATTTGACCATAAAACTACAGGCCCTTTCACCTCATTCAGTTATAGCTCATGGAGTGAAACAGACTGCCCCAAAGGGGTGGCTTCTAGCCACCCAGAGAAAGCTGGATTGGGACCCCGACAATTGCATGCTGTGGCCCCAATCTGGCCAGAATCTGTCTCAAATAGGAGAGGCAAAGAGCTGTTCCTATTTGCGGCAGATTAAAACCGCCCCATCAGCAGCTTCAGTCGGTTTATGGGCACGTGGCATCTAAATACCATGCCCCCAAGTCACCCTGAAGCTTTCTGGTGTGTAAATGCCAGCGTGACTTCTGGGTGACTTGGGGGCATGGCATGTAAACAGCACGCTTCCAAGCTGGCTTGAAGCTGGCTGAAACTGCCAGTCTGTTCCAGCCCTATCATTCCACTTTAGAAGCCATTAATTCCATCCTAAGAAATTCTAGCTTTTGCAGTCTAGGGAGGGATAAGTAGCATTCTCAGCTAGAGAGCTATAGTGCCTTACTACACTACAAACCCCAGGATTCCATATGATGTTTCTATCACAGTTAAAGTGGAGGATACCATTACAACTATGTAGTGTGAAAGGGTCCCAAAAGTAGGTTTATTGCCCTCCAATAATAGATCCACTGTAGTCTGAAATCAGAGACCAAGACAAGAAACATACACTACAGCTCAGAGCTCAGAGTTTGTGTTTCAGGAGTTAGATGTTCACTGGGCTTAGCTGCAAGCTCAACATAATTTCTGCTCCAAAGGAACAAATTAGTAATCTTGGTGGGTGAAACCAGTCTACTTGTGTAAGGTTCTTGTTTAAGAAGCTGCTGCCACATAGGGCAGTTGCATGGATGTCCTGGTATTCCATTAAGAATACAAGGTTATGGACTTCACTCATACCTTCCAGCTTTTCACAGATAAAAACCAGGGCACGTGGCCAAGCAACATCAAAGTATGGTCAAGATGGAAAAGGTTATTTATGAGGAAGAAAAGGCAAGCTACGAGAGGCTGCAGCAAAGTGCTTTTGCCTGAGTCTACAGGGAGGAGCAGAGTCCTACCCCTCCTGTGCTTTCCTCTCAGTGAGGTAACTGAATGAAAGTTATTTTGCACTTTCAAATCAGTTTGCAGCAATTGAAGTAAGCTGAGGATGAAAGAGGGTAGTGGGAGGAGGAAAGAGAAAGGGGTATTTCCAAAACAGAGGAAAAAGTAGAAACAGAGGATTAATCAGGACTACCCCTGCCAAACTGGGATACTTGGGGGCATGGGGTTGTCAACATTTTCTGACAATTGAAAAAAAACAACACCAAACTTTTTGAAGAAAAGCTCAATGCTGGCTAGACGTTTGTGCGCATTTGGGTTGGCTTAATAAAAGCTTTCTTCCTCCCTTCTTTCCTTCTTTCTCTCTGCTAGCTTGATGTGCAGTGAAATCCCATGCAACAATAAGTAAACCACTGACTTCATTTTAATAAAGATACAGGCAAATTGGAGAAGGGTAACAAATGCCCCGAACAGACACGCCAAAATAAAGCTGCTTTGGGTCACTTTGGAGGTATGCTATTTAAATGATGCATGTGTCCTAAGAGGCCGGAAGTCACGCCAAAGCCACACTCCAGTCCTAAGTAAAGGTTTTTTGTGGTAAACGATGGAAATAATTATAATAGAGTGCAGTTAGGAATGTATACTTATAAGCAAGCTCTATTTTACAATAAGAATAGCAGAGATGTGTAAATTAATAAAGCAATAAACATACTGAAGTTAACTAGATAAATCAAGTATATAGGGAAACAATGCAAAATGGCAGTAATAAACACACAAGACGAATGTTATACGAAGGAAGTATACCTATTTAATTTGGAACAAGAACGATAACTGAAGAAGGTTTTTGAAACTCAATTTATTTCAAATAGTTAATGGTTATGGATTGACTGTTAGATTACATGCAATTGGGTAGACACAGATGATTGAATACCATACATTATTTTACATAAAGATATTTGTAACTGTCTGTTTTTATGCATAATAAAATTTAATAAAAAAATAGTAGTTCTCCACCTTTGCTAGGTTGTTGTTGTGTGCCTTCAAGTAACTTCGAATCTATTTCCTAACCCATAATTCTCAATCCCTATCATGGGATTTTCTTGGCAAGGATTTTCTTTGTTCACAGGAGGTTTGCCATTGCCTTCCCCTGAGGCTGAGAGCATTTGATTTGCCACTCCTTAGATTGCTTTTTAAAAAGTCATTCTGTTATTTCCTTGCTACCCCTAAAAGTGATGTATTACAGAAAATGTAGTATATAGCTTCAGGACAGTCCCAATGATTTCATCAGAACCGATTATCCAAACAAATACAACATTTAAACTTTACTGAGGTCCTGTGCAAACCGGCCTTAAAGGCTGGGTTGGGGATGGAATTGGGGCGTAGTGTCCATATGATGCATGCCCCGGCTCCACCACAGGGTGGCATTCTGCCATGCGCTGCACCGCATGGCATACAGCATCACGGGGCTCTTCTGGCACTGTGTCCACACGACACAATGTCTAAGGAGCGCCATAAAGCCATGGCGGCACAGATATCATGCCCTTTCCAAGGTGCAAAAAAGGAGCTGCTTTTTGCAACTCCTTTTTGTGCCCTGGAATGGCCAGATTGGAGCCATGGCATAAAGTTGTCACAGCCCTGATCTGGCTGTAAAAGGGGCAGCTGGAGGCCACTCCTTAGGGTTTGTCTGCACAGCCTCTTAGTATCATAATTCTATGACCTAGCTCTATGAACTATGAGTTATTGCTCCAAGACAAAAACAACAGTCTTCTTGTGGTACCTTTGAGGCCAACAGATTTATTTATCAGGGGCTTCATTCTATAAAGCTTATGGGACAATAAATATGTTCATCTTAAAGATGCCATAAGACTCTTTTCCTATTTTTGCTGCAGCATACTGATATGGCTAGTCCTGTAGAAATTGTCCCAAGAAAGTAGCTCATATCATATTTAGTTATTAATTAAAATATTTACATTCCACCCAATATTCAAGGATTTCTAATTAAACAGTTTAAAATAATTTAAAAGAATCAAGAATAATTTAAACAGACTGAAAACAAATTCAGCAAGGGAAAGAGATCTTTCATTATTAGGTTGCTACAGTAGAGAAGGTTCTCTTCCACATCCTTCCACAGTGTGCAGAAAATAATGGCCTGAATTCTGTTGCTAGCCTTACCTAAAGTAGAACAATTGAATCAATGGGATTTACCAATGTGTTGATTTAGCACTCAACAATTCACTGAATAAATCTATTATAGTTGAGATTAAACAGTAGGATTTCAGCCAAAATTTCTACATAGAAATATTATTTTCTGCACAAGAAAATGCTGCTTCCTATGCAGAAAATGCTTTTTTCCTGTGCAAAACAGCCATAAAATAGACTTTTAAAAAATCTTTCTCAGATTTTGAGAGAAAATCAATGAAGTTACTTGGTGAATAATTATATCCCTAGCTCCTTCACATTCCGTGAGGCCACTTGAAGAAAGGCTTCACTCAGATGATAAACATATGATCTGCCAGAAGGTAATTGTAAATGTAATTTGGTCCAGTCCATTTAACACTATGAATTAGGCCTGGACAGCAGTACAGATGACAAAACATATGATTAATTTGATCATACTGGACAGTCTCTATTAACAAATTTCTTACCCTGTTTTGGACCAGCTGAAATTTCTGGACCACTTTTCAAGATTCTCAGAATAAAAATTATATTCAAGTTACTTTACATACAGGAAACAGAAGCTACATTGTGTGCATTTGAAAGCACAATTATTTATTCTACTTGTCTACTTGCCTTTCTTAGAGCTGTGCCATCTGGCCCAATCTTTGAAGACAAGGGAGTTAATCTGAGCAGCTGGAACTCAGAAGATCAAAGACCAGAATGGTCTTCTCACTTGCTGGCAAGTGGCAGGTCATAACCACCCCAGAATTGTAAAAGATGATGTAAATTTATCAACAGAAAACTTAGTACATTTTGTTCAATGTAGATACTGAGTTCAGTCAGGACTAATTAATGTATCATATACTACATAACCTTTTTGGACAAGAGTCTGGTAATATTTATTTTGAAGGAAACTATTGTCAAGAGCAGAATATGTTAAAAATGCTAAATTTCATGGCCTTTATATTTGTGTTATGGAAAATATAGTCCAGGTCATTCATCTTTTTAAAAAGGCACAATGGAGGGTAATTACACAATGAAGACTAGCATGTGTTGGTCTGGTTCTAGTAGAGATCAAAAAGAAAGTAGTTAGGACACGTGATTTGAATTAGTGGATATGAGAGTGTTTGTTTCAGAATTATAAATTGATTTCTCCATATTGTTTTAGCTGTTCTCTTTTATCTTACATTGTAAACCTCTTTGAGTCTCATTTGGAAGAAAAGTGGAATATAAATCAAATAAATAAAAATAAAAATTTAAAAATGGAATAGTTGTCAACTTTCTGGCAACTCCCCCCCCCCCCCCCCGGCCCCAGATGGTTTGATAACTAGATGATTTTTTCACAGCTGATGATTTCTGTGCACCTTTGGGGCTTGAGGAGGCAGTGAACGGTGGGAAAGTTGTGGAAAAACTGTACTAAGTACATTTCAACTGGAAAAGCTGTGCACTTTTCAATGAAAGTTGTGCAACTTTCAGTCATCTTAGGGTGGGATGGGGAAGGAATTCCTTCATCTTCTGACAGTGCAGAAAGAAAAACAGATGGATTTTCCCCAACATCCATCAGGACAGGAAAAATAGAGAATTACCATCCCTACTGTAGACCAGTCTAATGACTAATTCAGGGGTTGTGGCTTTATGGGTCAGTGTATGGAACTGTCTCAATAGCCCTTGGGCTACATATTTATGGATGATGTTCTAGGTGAGAGGAACATCACAGATGGTTTCAAGCTGTGGCTTGTTTGCAATAAGTGGCTGAAGAATTATTTCTGATTTTTGGAAAATTCCTTTGTGCAGCTGTATCTTTGAAGCTATAATAGGTGGAGTAACATAAAAATATCTGAAATGGTCCCCAACCTCTTAGGTATGGTAATTGGGATTTATATTGGGGCTCAAAGTTATCAGATGATTTGCTAGATCCAATCAGTTCAGCCTACTGAAATGTGGAGGTCTTAAAGTAACTGAGATTACTGCTTATTTGGGTATTATGCTTTCTCAACTGATCAATAAAGCTTATATTCTGCTCTTCATAACAAATTGAAAAGTGGATTATGAATAAAAAAGATATAGAACACAAGCATTAATAACATAATACAATTATCAAAACATTCAGTAAAGCTAACTAGCAGTGAGATAATGCTGCTAGTTAGTAACAGACACTTACTATTCAGCATATAGCAGACAAAAAAAAAGTCTCATCAATGAACATAACTACATTTTCCCAAAAGGCTTAGATGAAAAGCTGGGCCTTCCATGCCGAAAACACCATACTGAAGATGAAGGACACCACTGCATGGATCAGTTCTTCCTGAGGATTGCTCATAAGTAGGTCCATGAGGAAAGTCTTTTTCAAAGATCGCAAAGGCCAGGCTAAAGCTCCCACAAGTACATGTACAATCCATTCAGAACTTTGTGTCAACTTCAACTGCCTTGAATTAAGTTTAGAAACAATAAGCAACCAGTGCATGTCAAGCACTGTAGAATGACATCAGGTTTTTATGATGCTGAATAGTCAAGCATCAGATTCTGAGTTTTCTTCAAGGACACAGACTATGCTATAGAAAACTAGACACCAAGCTGTACAATAATAATGATAATAATAATAATAAATAAATAATAATTTTTTATGTATATACCGCCCTGTGGCAAACCAATCCGGGCGGTTTACAACATTAAAATAACATACAGCATAAAAACAATCTATTTCCCTCCCCCCTTAAAAAGTTATTAAACAACATATCTAATTTAAAACCACAATAACTAGTTAAAATAACAATAAATTAAACAAAATAATACCAACCAATAAACCACTGCAACTTCAGTTCTAAAGAAAAGGGGGCTTTGGAGACATTACTGAGGAGGGGGGAAATCCTGAGAACCTGAGGCTGGGATATTTCAATCTGGGAAGGCCTGCCTGAAGAGATCCGTCTTGACAGCCTTTTTGAAGCTGTCCAAAGATGTTAATTGACGGATCTCATCTGGCAGGCCGTTCCAGAGCCTGGGGGCGACAACAGAGAAAGCCCTCCGGGAGGTCGCCGCAAACCTCGATTTTTGAGGCTGCAACAAGTTCCTCCCAGAGGATCGGAGAGCGCGGGGAGGATTGTATGGGAAGAGGCGGTCTCTGAGATAGCTTGGACCCAAGCCATTTAGGGTTTTAAAGGTAATAACCAACACCTTGTACTGGGCCCGGAAACCAATAGGCAGCCAGTGGAGGGACCTCAAAACCGGAGTAATATGGTCCCTTCATGGAGGACTGCGACAACTTGGGCATTAAGTGGCAAAACTGATGCACCAGCACACATCTACTCAAGAACTGCTCACCAATGGCACCTCCATCCAGTCATTGAAGAAATTCATATTCACAGGTAGATGAAATAGGCTGATTTCTCAGTGAAAGAGAAGGTTCTTATGAACAATATTTGATCTTTCTCCTTTCTAAAATTACTCTAAAAGAAATTGTGATACGTGGGTTGGGATTTATCTCATAGGAAATGAATGTGAGTTTACTCTTGGCCATGTCAAAAGGATCATTTGTTTCTCCAGATTTCCACTTATTGTCTGCTCTGGAATCTGCTACGTTTAGTCTCCTGGCTGAGGTTTTTGGCACACCAATCTGTCATAGGGCTTGTGCAGGGCTCATGGCGACTTTCTTTGCAGTGTTTAGTAAATACCAGCTACCAATGCTTTAAATGTTTAAAACCTGCATTCCTGAAACCGAGGGAGTTTGCAACCAGAGTGAAAAGCAAGGGAAGAGAGGGTTTATTAACTACAATGTGGTTTTAAAGGGATTTGTGCCATGCAAATATGAATATTTTATATGCTAATGATGCAGGACAAACATGATCATGATTTTATGAAAATTACAACATTACTATCTTTCAGGGGTTTTTTTTTTGGGGGGGGGGTGAGGGCATTGCTCCCAAATAAGAATTCTGCTTCCCAAAGGAAACTGTTTTTAGTCCCCAAATTTCTAGCATTGTGGTAATTTATAACTTCAGTTGAACATTTAGAATAGGCAGTTGAGGCATCCAAAGAACATGGGCAGGCAAAGCAACTAATGGAATGTGAAAACAGCAATTGTAAGAGCTCTAGCTGTGAACAATTTTCAGTGTCTCATTCTCTGCAGTGCTAGAAAATTGGGGATGGAAAGAAACTTTCCTTTGGGGAAGCTGAATTCTTATTAGAGGAAAGCCCTAATTTTGCCCTTCTTGTAACTACACTTCTGGTCCAAAACACACGGAAGAAATAAACCAGTCTGAGACCACTTTAACTGCCCTGGCTCATTACTAGGGAATCCTGGGGATTGTAGTTTATTGTGGGACCAAAGCTCTCTGACATAGAACGTTAAATGTCTCACAAAACTACAGTTCCCAGATTTCTCTAGGATTGAGCCAGGGCAGTTAAAGCAATTTCAAACTGGATTATTTCTGCAGTGTGATTTGGACCTCTGCTTCTGTACAGTCTATGTTTTCTATGGAGTATAAAAAAACTGGTAAATGCTGGTAAATGCTGGATAACCTGATTTGTCTTCTAATAGCCTCAACAAAGACTTTCTTTTGGAATTGTTTGAGAAGAGGTTCTAAGGTTATGAACAGGGAGAATACCTGGATTCTATAGTAAATTCCATGCTCTTATGAATTCCATCCTCCTGTTTATTATAAGGCTTGGGTGAGACATTTATACCCTCCCCAAACACTCCCTCCAGGAAGACCACTCCAGCCTGAAGCCTGAAGCCAGAGCCAGCAGCTAGCTTCCCCTCACCATTGGGACTCAAGGCAGAGGCAGAGGCAACAGCAGCAGCTGAGGAAAGGGGGTGTGGCTTTGGGAACAAGCACCCCCCGCGGGACTTCTCTGGGACCTTGTGGCCCACTGGCCTTGGCGTTTGGCGGCCAGTTTGGGCGTGCGGGGCACTTTAAGGACCATCTGGGGGGAAGTTTGGGAGGAGCCCCGCCAGGTGAGAGCAGCGGGGAAAAAAGCCGGGGAACCGGACCCTCCCGACACGCCCCCTTCCGCCCTCCACGCC
>NC_056524.1:63763837-63773807 GCF_019175285.1 Sceloporus undulatus | reverse complement strand
GTGTGGCCTTGGTACATAGGAACACCGTGTCCCTCACCAGGAACCACATCCGACAGACCTCCTATATCGAGTGTATTTACCTGACCCTAAAGGCTAGGGACAGTCTAGGGATTCTGTTAGTGTATCGGCCACCCCGTGCATTAGCGGACTCCCTTAACGAGCTGACACAGCTGGTCGCTGAGCTGATGTTGGAGACGCCCAGGCTTCTTGTCCTGGGCGACTTCAACATCTCCCTCACGGCCAGCCATGTTCCATCCGGTGCGGCTCGGGAATTCATGGAGACCATGGCGGCCATGGGCCTGTCCCAGCTGATACAGGGTCCCACGCATTGTGCGGGTAATACTCTCGATTTGGTCTTCTGTTCGGATGCGGAGAATCCGTGGGTGGAAATAGTTAATGTTTCCCCCCTGTCATGGACGGATCATTTCCTGGTAGAGGTGAAAATCAAGGCCTCTACCCAGATCCCCCCCGGGGGTGGTGGACCAGTTAGGATGGTCCACCCTCGAAGGCTGATGGAACCTGAGAGGTTCCGAGAAGCCTTAGAGGGGCTCACGGTTGGAAATGACGGCGACTCTGTTGATGCCCTCACCGGTATCTGGAATACCGGCCTTTCCAGGGCTATACACAGGATCGCTCCCAAGCGCCCTCTCAGGCCTGCTTCCAAACGTAAGCCCTGGTATACGGAAGATCTCCGGGCGAGGAAGCAGGTTCTGCGACGGCTAGAGTACCGTTGGCGGAAACACCTTTGCTTAGACGACAAGGCTCTCCTAGACCAACTGTTAGAGGACTACGGAGAGGCAATACGAGCAACAAAGAATTCGTTCTATGGTGCTCGTATTGCGTCCGCTGAGTCGCGTCCAGCAGAGTTGTTCAGGGTGGTCAGGGAGCTAACTCAGCTCCCTCCCGCCCTGAACCAGATCCTTGAACCTTCTAAGGCCTGCTGTGACTTGTTTAACGACTTTTTTGCGGATAAAACCTCTCGTATAAGCGAAGGTCTGAACGCCGACACTTTAGCAGAACCTAGGGTAGAAGTGTCCAGAGCCTCCGTGGACTATGTTAAACTGGATCAGTTTGAGTTGGTGAGTACCGAGGATGTGGACAAGATCCTCGGAAGTGTTCGGAAAACGACCTGCTCTCTTGATCCCTGTCCCTCGTGGTTAGCGGCCCAGGGGGGGCCGGCGGTAACATCTTTGTTACGCCGGATAATTAATACATCTTTAAGGGATGGGCTATTTCCATCGGATCTTAAATTGGCCATAGTAAGACCGATCCTAAAAAAGCCCTCCCTTGACCCCCTGGTACATAATAATTATCGGCCTGTTTCGCTGCTACCATTTTTGGGAAAGGTGATCGAGAGGGCAGTTGCGATCCAGCTTCAGGCGGTCTTGGATGAAACGGATTATCTGGACCCATTTCAAACTGGCTTCCGGGCGGGTTACGGGGTTGAGACGGCCATGGTCGCCTTGGTCGATGATCTCCGTCTGGGCATCGACAGGGGAAGCGTGTCCCTGTTGGTGCTCTTGGACATCTCAGCGGCTTTCGATACCATAGACCGTGGTATCCTTCTGGGGCGCCTCGCAGAGGTGGGAATCGGGGGCACTGTGCTCCAGTGGTTCCGTTCCTACCTCTCGGGGAGGTCCCAGATGGTGCAGCTGGGAGACGTGTGCTCTGATGAGAGGCCCCTTAAAACTGGGGTCCCTCAAGGGGCCATTCTGTCTCCCATGCTATTTAACATTTACATGAAACCACTGGGAGAGATCATCCGGAGACATGGGGCGCGGGGTTATCAGTACGCTGATGACACCCAAATTATTTTCTCTATGTCTCCGACTGATGCAGTGACTGGGGATGGCGTCTCTCCTCTCGTGGCCTGTCTGGAGTCAGTAATGGGCTGGATGAGGGAAAACCGACTCAAATTGAATCCAGAGAAAACGGAGGTACTAGTGATAGGTTCCCCTGGTCCAGGAATGGCGGTGGTTCCACCTGTCCTGAACGGGGTCACGCTCCCTGTGAAGGACTCCGTGCGCAGTCTGGGGGTGCTTCTTGACTCGTCGCTTCACCTGACTGCTCAGGTGAATGCGACGGTCAAGAGCACTTGTTATCAGCTTAGGCTGATTCGCCAGCTGCACCCATACCTGGCCCAGAGGGACCTAGAAACTGTTGTACATGCTCTGGTAACTTCGAGACTGGATTTCTGCAACGTACTCTACATGGGGCAACCCTTATACCAAACTCGGAAGCTGCAAATAGTGCAAAATATGGCAGCCCGGCTGGTCACTGGTGCGTCCAGGACCAGCCATATAACACCAGTTTTAAAAGATCTTCATTGGCTGCCCATTCGCTTCCGAGCTCAATATAAGGTGTTGGTAATTACCTATAAAGCCCTAAATGGCTTGGGCCCAGGATACCTAAAGGACCGCCTCTCCCCATACATTCCGCCTCGCACTCTCAGAACGTCTGGGCAGCAGCTACTGAAGGTGCCTAGGGCTAGGTTGGCCTCCACTACTCGGAGGTCGTTCTCCATAGCTGCCCCAGCCCTTTGGAATGCGCTGCCCACAGAGCTCCGCTCGTCCACCACCCTGGCCCAATTTAGGAAGGACCTCAAAACCTTCCTATTCCAACAGGCATTCCCCGAGTAAATATCCTGTGGGCCTCCCTCCTCTCTTTCGTGGCCAAGAGGTTGGGCTTTGGGGCTTTACTGTTGGGTTGTTTTAAATATGTTTTTATTGGAACTGTTTGTATTTTAATTATGTTGTGAGCCGCCCTGATCGGAGGAAGGGCGGCATATAAATAAAAATTTTATTATTATTATTATTTATTGAAGCTTTACTTGAAAGATTTAACTATTTGCAGACTGCCTTTGGTATGGTTCTATGAATTATCTGAATATATATTTTAAAACAACCAGCTGGCAACTCAATTTTTATAAAAAAATAAAAATAAAAAAGTTAGTGTGGTCCGAAAATTCTGCACTTGGTTTTGAGTGAAGATGAAAGCTATATTGGTGAGTCTTCTCCAGTAACTACCTCTTAATGTATTGGCAAAAGAAGCCAAACAAGACATAAACTATAAAGCAAACTATGCTGATGTAGTACCTACTATATATATATATATATATATATATATATATATATATATCAACAAAATTAGCTTCTTTTGTTTTGTTGGCAAAATATGTGCTTACAGGGAGAAAATGTTAACAAAAACAGCTATTTTTAATTATCCTTTGGAGATCATTCCCTGCTCGGCTATGGAAACCCTCTGGGTGACCTTGGATGAGTCACACTCTTAGCTCCAGAAAACCCTATGATGGGTCACTATAAGATGGAAACAATTTGGAGGCACATAACAACAACAAAAATGAAATGGATTGTGGTGATTTATAGGGATTATATTTGATGACCAAATCTGAAAATCAACCAAAAAATCCATACCAACATATTTTCAGAAACAAAAGATATTCTTTATAAGTTTTTATTGGCATTATAATGATGTTTTAAAAGGAGTTGTGCTATGCTAATTGATATTGAAGCCACCTTGTGTACTGCCCTGGGAGAGAGGCAGCATATAAATAAAGGAAGTAAAATAAATAAATAAATAAATAGCCAGCATACTCATAGTTCTAAATCCAGTATTAATTTAGCAGGCATCTGCTATGTGATTAACTGCTTTTCCCAATTCAAACAACCTGAATAGTTTTGGCAACCAAACTGCTTGGTTGAAAATGCTGCTGCTGAATTCCAGATCAGTGAATGGGAAGACAGCTGTTATTCAGGACTTGATCTTGGATGAGCATGAGTTCCCTCATCTTGTAGTGGTGAAGAAATAAAACATCCAGGCTGACATTATCCTGTCAGAGGCAGCTTAGGACTTCATAACTGCCATGACAACCATGGGTCTTTTCCGAGTGCATCTGGCACTACTCATGCTGCTGGTATACTTTGGACCTTGTTTTCTATAGTGAGTGGGGAAAATATGATCTGTCTATAGCTCCATTATCATGAACAGATCACCCCCTGGTGGGATTTAGACTGTGGAACTCAAAACTTCTGTCATATTGGGGGATCAAGTGGATGTAACTTTGGTCCCTGTTTGTCCAGTGACACTTTATTTTGAAAAGTTAATGCAATTTCTCTTTTAGCCCTTAATATTTAGCTGCTCATCTACACTCAGTATTACTCTTGTTCTGTGACATGATAGGATTGCCATACTATCACCACAATCCATGTAGCCAACCGCTTGAAGGAGACAGGATATTCAGAATTTTGTGTATATAAGAAATATTGTTTCACTGAGCCCCAGTTGTATTAATATCAACTGCTAGTGTATGGAATCATTTGGCATCCAGAGGAATAATGCCATTTGACATGCTTTTAAAAGTTTGGAACCAAATAAAAGAAAAGTGAAATTTCACCCATAACCGGAATTAGAAGACTCAATTGAAACCAGATTCTATAGCACATTATTTAACAAGAACTTTCCAGCAACAGAAGTGGCTTCATCTGGAAATAAAATACATTTTTCTTGCTGAATTTTAGATCCGGGCTTTCATTTGGTGTAAAATGACATAGTTCTGTTTAAGTTAATGGAACAAAATTGGATTATGAATGCCAAGGAACTAGCTCTGAATTTTTGTACTTCCCACTTGGACTTAATTTGAAGAAATCCCTTCCTTGTTAACATGTGCCTCTTGATGCTGCTTGCTAGTTGTTGCATCAAACTACTAAGGGATTTCCCAAAACCTTTCTTTGTCAAGTGTACACAAAGAACTGTACAAGTATGCATAGGGCATATTTTAGCACCTTTACAAACATTACTCCCCTGAAGTAGTTGTTTTCATATTGAACTATTTGGTCCATTTGGACACTTGTACACACAGAACAGGAAGCGCTTGCAAAAATGTTATATAAAGAAGTAGTGGATATTTCTGTACATAATGTTGGAAACAAATGGTTCCAAGTCCTGGTTACAATAGTTATGCCAAGGAGATTCCAGTAATTACACCCTGAGAAGAGTGCCGTAGTCTAGTGATGCTGCAAACCTATACTCACTTGTAAGTGGGCATGCATACGATTGCGCTGTTAGTAATTTTTGTAAAGGTGCTAAAATATGCCCTGTTCTGTGTGTACAAGTGTCCAAATGGACCAAATAGTTCAATATGAAAACAACTACTTCAGGGGAGTAGCAATGAACAAAGTCTGACATGGAAATTCCTAAAGGTCTTACCATTTGAAGGAACAGGCAAAGAGACAAAGCAGTAAACAGGATGAGTTCAGACAATTTGAAAAGCATCCTACTGGTTTATAATGCAAAGCAAAGAGCAAGTGAAGTCTGGGAAACATGTCAAGGTCAGATAAATTTAGGAGGTCTGATAACAGGAAAGTAGAAAGGCTGAAAGCAGGGATCATGGCAAATGAAGGCAGGTAATTCAGCAACTTGCCATCTAAGGACCATGTGTTCATGTATCCCAGTCTGAAGGAGTTCAGTTCCACAAATAAGAAAGGATTCTGCTGAGCTAAGCCCTGATAAATTCTCAAGCTTCATTACAGCTGAATTCTTTTCTGTTGCTTCTTCTGATGTTGTCTCTCCCTGGGGCTTCCCCACACTTGTGGGGGAGATGGGGCTTCTCTGGGAGACACAGCCTCAACTGCCGCCTCCAATGGGCCCAAGAGATGCTTCAGTTTCTGATTCTTCCTGCTGGACCCTGTTATCCTTGCTGTCTTCTGCCTTCAAGGAAGCCACCTTTAGATAAAACATGTTTCAAGCTGTGCAGTGATGGCTGGATGGTGCTAAACCACTCCTTGACTTACACAGCCACTGATCAGCCTCAAGAGAGTTCCCTCATGCTGTGGCCTGACTCCCTTCACTTCCTGTGTAACTGCACTGCAAAACTTTACACTGTTAGCTTTAAATAGTATTTCAGCCTATTCTGCCCTCCCCACTCTGATTTGGAAGACACCTGCTTATGAATCTCTCCCTCTGGATATGGAACTGCATTATTTTGAGATAAGCCATGCATGAGAGATCCACAATCTTTTGATTATTCTGAGCCAGAACTTTCCTGCAGTGGCATTAACAGATATTTCTCAAGGAGTCATACTTCTAAAAATTGGAAATGACACTTAAGGTTGTATGCACGAAGTTTCATGAACATCTCAATTCACCCAGCACCTGCAGCATTTGCTACTAATCCACCTCCTTACATCCCACGTGGTCCACTGTACACAATACATGGTGAGAGTTTCTCCAGGACCTATGCTGCTGCTGCAGTTTTGGGAAGGCTCGCTGTAAGCTGAAGGGGAGTTTTCAATTTATATAATTTTATACATAATTTTGTATATAATTTTATGTTCAAACAGTGATCAGATACTGTACATTGTTTTACTGAAGCATTTTTCTATTGCACAGTTATTAAAATAATTTGAGGTGAGTAAATGTATCAACATATTGTCTTAAACATTAATTCATTCTTCTGAAAGAAAATACTCCACCATCCATATTTAATTATATTTTTTTCTGGAAACAAAAACGGCTGAAAAATCAAACAAAACTGGTTTCTTTCCTGATTTTTGTCCTCCATTTGTTCCCAAGCCTTCATGTCTTTACACTCATCCTGAGATTTTTTTTCTCCTTGGTGACCTTGGAGCAATAAATTGCAGCTTCTTTTTGGGCCAGAAAAATGCCGGAATTGGGCTGCGACATATGGTTGCCACAGCCCTGATCTGGCAGCCAAAGAGGTGGCATCATACTGCCCCTTTAGGGCTGTCTATTCTGGCCCTTAGTTTTAAAATAAATACCACCTTTTGGCTGAATGACATATTTCAGCAGCTCAAAATTCCAATTGAAAATAGATTTTAAGGATGCACTAGGAGAACCAATGAAAAGTGCCTGCTAATAGATGGGGAGTTGGAAAGTTTGGCTATTTGTTAAGATATTAGTTTTAGCGATGGGACTCTGTCTGGAATAGTGCTCTGTACAAAATGCTGATATCTTCATTTTCTACCATGTTCTTTAACTCAGCAATTTCACTGTGGTCCACTAAAGACCCAATTTTGGATTTAGTTCCGATCTCTTTCCTGGCTTTAGCACTTTAATCAGAGCTGGTTTCTGAAACATGTTTTTAATTAAACAAAATAACCTGGCTTTTAGAACAAATGGCAAGTTAGAACAAGAATGTTTAGAAAGAAAACAAAGCCATCTCCAGTTTCCTCTTTTGGTTAACCTTTACTGTGCTTTAATGAAACAATTCTCAATTCTTCTTTGTAGAAATGGAAAAGGATTCCATGGGTCTAATAATCAAGTATGTTATATTCAAGCTGTTATCAGACCAATGGGCTGAATCCAGACTTAACTGGACTTAAAGTAGAATACAAAGACATAGTGGTGTTAGTCTGAAAAATCAGTATGCAAAGGGATCTTGTAGCACCTTTCAGATTAAGGGCCAGAACAGACTGCCCAAACAACCCCTCCTCCAGGTGTCATTGGCATGCGGTGTTTAGATGCATGTCCTGATGACTCTGGGAAGCTGACTTGAAGCTGCCTCTCTGCCCAGATGTGGACAGTTTCATGATACTCCAGCAGCACGACATTTACACACTGCACGCCACCAGAGCATCATGAAGCTGTCAGGGGGCCGTGGTGGGGCTGGCAAAGCTGGCTTTTCCCCAGCCAAAAAAGGAATGGATCTTATCTGCTCCTTTTTCGGCCAGGTTCAAGGTGGATTGGGTCATGACATGTGTTTGCCCTAGCCCCAGTCAGTCTTCAGAAGGGGTAGCTTCAAGTTGCCCCTTCTGTTCCATCTGTTTACCCCCTAACTGAAAGAAAGAGGTTGGCTTAGGTTTGTCTCTGGATTCTCCAAACATGCATCTGAGAGAGCAGTCTCAAGTCTACAAGTGCTACCAACTTTGGTCTGAAACAGACGGGCCGAAAACTGCTCTGGAACCTAATAAGTATGGACGGCTCCATCTTTACATGGTGCTGTCCATATGTGGCACACATGCATGACACAAGCGCCAATGGTGCACTGATGACATCGTCCCTGTGTGCCCAAAATAACCTGCTTTTAGCTGTGGTATGGTTGCTGCAGCTTCCTTTGGAGGGAAAATGGGTGATTTGTCGAGCCCCTAAGTTCTTTCATTTAGGGGCTTGGCAGACTGCTCCAAAGGAGTAGTCTGGAGCCACCCATTTTCCCTCTGGAGGGAGCCCATAGCAACCAAATCGTGTGGGCTCTCACTGCTCCAGAAAGAACCCACTAAAAGTGGGTTCTTTTGGGCATGTGGGGAGGATATCATCAGTGTGCCATTGGCACACTGTGATGCCTCCACAATGCAAGCGCGGCACCCAGATGTGTGGATGTGGTGCCGTGCTTGCGTCGTGTACGTGCACCACGTATAGACGGCACCACATAAAGATGGCGCTGTCCATACATATTAGGGATCCAGAGCATGCGGTTGCTGTGTGTTCTGGAACTCTAATTTCAGCGCCGACATGGCGCTTTTGGCCCATCTGTTTTGAGCCTTAGTCTCAAAGGTGCTACAAGATCCCTTTGCATACTTAAAGTAGTAATGACTTAATTCATTTATATTCATTTCAACAGATCTGCTCTATGAGTGGGTTAGCCTAGATTCAATCCTAAATATTTTAAATAACACAATTTTCCTTCTCTAAATGAATAAATGAATGACTTTCAATAATGATGGAGATTACTGGGGGATATAGTTTGAATTCCAGGACATCTATAAGGATACGCTCTATGTCTGATGACAATAGTTCTGAAGAAGAAGAAATTTCTTTTTAAAAAAAGTGCTGGCACCATCCTGTATGTGGGAGTGGAATGCCTGATTTAAGTTGATGTAATCACTTACATAAAGTAGCTGACATTTATAAATTATCCCTGGTGTGATGAAAGGGGATACAGAGATTTCCCCCTTCTCTGATAATACTAGAATTTAGATAAACTAGTGAAACTGGTAGACTACATTAAGGATGGACAAGAGAATGTATTGCTTTACACAGTGCTAAATTAATATATGGATTACACCATCAGAAGCTGTTGATATACAAATTACACCATCGCAAGCGTGCTAATGGAAATGGGTTTAGGTGGATTGAATGGGGATTAAAAAAATAATAGAGGCAGATACATCAATGGAAATTATTAAAGCACCAACAGTCACAATGTGAACTTCAGAAACAGGATGCACTGTAAATCAGTTTGTTCTAGACATGTGTTGTTCTACCATCTTGGTTTGTTTGTGGGCTTTTGTAGATTGTCCCGATTGATTACTATAGGAGATAGATTGTGGAATAGTCGGATTGTGGAAACAGCTGGTCGAAACCAGAGGCATGCTAACTGGGGTATCTTGGAACTGTTTCCTCCAAAAGGAATATTTCTCAGTGCTCATAATGATCAACAAGAACAGAAAAGTTCAGGGGAGAAGAAGAGCACATGGAGCTGATATTTCAACAGAATTGATGGAAGAGCCCTGCTTCCATCATCCCTCTGTTCCGGCCTAAATGAACAGAGGAATGGTCTTTTTAGTTTTTGAAGAGATTTTTATTAGTTTATACCAAACAACAAAGTTAAAAAGAAGAATTTGTCTTTTAGGAATGCTGATGGGGACTATGTTTCTTGTTTTTGAAGGCTTGCTGAAATATTCTTTGCCACAACATAATTTCTGGGGAGGGATGCTACTAGAGAAATTGCCCAGTTTATTTTTCCCCAACTAACTTTTAATAGAGAGTACAGAAATTGCATGGAACATGATTAGGTGTCCTGCAGGCAAACAACCTATAGTGCCAGTGTTCTTTGGAGACAGGGTGTACAGGAATGCAGACGACGTGCAGAACTTCATTGGCATACAGGATCAAGGTTCTGTGTGTGTTTTTAAAAGAAAAGCAATAGAGAGGAATGGTGATGTAATCGTCAAATCTCCTTAAAAGCAACATGTTCAATGTAACGTTCTACTGC
>NC_056524.1:63755699-63763812 GCF_019175285.1 Sceloporus undulatus | reverse complement strand
CCAACTCTATGATTTTATTATTCTATGATTCTATGATTGCTACACTGAAGATTCAGATGGATTCGGAGTGCCTACAAAGAGGAAAAGAGAATAAGAACCCTTTCCAGCTGTTGTTTCCTAGCAATTTGGACTTAGCATTATGTTGCCTAGAATTCTAAAGGAAGCATATATCCATTAATCTATGATACTACTTGGAGCCAGTGTGATATGGTAGTTTGAGTGCTGGACTTGGGTTTTGTCTGCACTGGCCAGTAAACCCAGGGTCCATACAGAGCATTATGTCCCAGAATTAGCCCCACATTGGCCATGATGGTAGCCACACACACCAGGCCAAATCCAGTGTGTTGGTACAGCAACATCTGCGTGGGCTAGATGGATTGACACTGCATCTTGATGTCTGGCCTTTCCTTGGAGCTGCCATTGCCACTACCACATCGCTTACCTGCAAGAACTCCACTGTCAGGCCTTCCAGTGTGCCACTGCTTTTCCAGAGGGTGGGCTCACACATGTGACCAATGAGAGGAGAGGGTAGAGGGACCTTATGGTCATATGGTGAGGGTCTTCTGAGGTCCCCATCATAAAATGGGGTGTCCCTCTGCCCTCTGCCCTATCACCTCATTGATCACACATGCAAGCCCACCCACCAGAAAAGCAGTGATGTACCAGAAGGTCTGTCTGTGGAGATCCTGCAGGTAAGAGATGTGGTGGCAGCAGCTCTGGGGACAGATACTCTTTCCTCACACTGTTCAGCACAAGGAAAGGAAATGGTATGGTGCCTGGCAAACAAATAGCTGGCTAGCCCAATTTGGGCTCAGTCCAGTACAGGCCACAAAACTCTGCATTAACCCTGGGATTTTGGGGCAAAGTCAGGTTAACTAAACCGGCAATATTTCAACACAAGTCACTGTGCATCATGAGGACAGAAAACACTGACATCAGGGTGAACACAGAGTTTTTTGCCCATGCTATGCAAGCAAGGCTTAGGACTCTGGGAGAGTATGGTTCTCTGCTCAGCTAAAATCTTTTGGGTGACTTTGAGCAAATAACATTTTTTTCAGCCTCAGAGGATCTTGTCACAAAACCTCTAGGAGAGGATTACCATAAATCAGTAATGGATTAGATTAAGGTAAACAAATTTAAATTTAATCCAGGCAAGACAAATGTGTTCCCAGTCAGTCAAAAGGTACATCAGGAAACAGGGATTCAGCCTGTATTGGATGGGGTTACACTCCCCCTGAAATCATCAGGTTCATAGTTTGGGTATGTTCCTGGACTCAGAACTGAACCTGGATGCCAGGAATGTATCTGAAAAGTTAAATTTAGTGTGCCAGCTGCACCCTTTCATTGAAAAGTCAGATCTAGCTATGGTGACACATGCCTTGATTACATCCTGTTTAGACCACTGCAACACACTCTATGTATGGCTCCCTTTAGAAACTGTTCGGAAACTTCCAAAGTGCTGAAGTCAGGCTGGTGATGGGGGCAGGTTATAGAGACCATAGAACCCTCTTATTGAAACAGCTCCACTGGCTGCCAATCTGTTTTGGGGCAAAATTCAAATTGCTGCTTATGACCATTAAAACTTGAGTCCATACTATTTGAAAAATTGTATCTCTCTATACAAGCCTGCCAAAGCCATAAAGATCGTCAGAGGAAGGCTTTCTCTCATTCCCACCACCATCTTCACCTCTGCTGAAGACACAAGAGAGAGCCTTCTTGGCAGTCCAAGTTATGGAATTCTCTTCACAGGGAAGTCCAGTTGACCCTCTCCATGCTGTCTTTCTATTGACATATTTTTATGTAATAAGGTTTTGGTTTTTATTATCTTGTGGCAGATAGAGCTTATAATGAGGGTATTGTTTTTATTTTAGTGTGTGTGTGTGTGTGTGTGTGTGTGTGTGTGTAAAACTGATTTCAACCTGTTTCTTTAAGTTGTTGTTTTTAAACAGAAGTTGGATTTAATTGTGTTTTAACTTTTCTATTGAAAGCTTTTTAGTTGTACAATATTGTGTTTTTGTAAGGTTGTGCAAGGTTGGATTCCAACATGGGATGTAAATTTAGTAAATAAAAATAAGATGGAATTGACTTGAATCCTGGGATTGGCATTTTTAGGGAGCAGCTTTTAGAATTGCCAGCCAGAGGACTCCTCTAGTTTCTCATGAAACTACAAGCCCCAGAATTCGATTGAATCGAAGCATGGCAGTTAAAGTATAATAACAGCACTGTAATTGTGCTGTGTGAATGGAGCCCAGGGGTTGTTAGGTGGTTCATTTGCTGCTTACTGTGGAACAAGTTACAAGAACTGTATACCTTGGCAAGCTAGAATATAGTACCATATGTTGCTGCATCAAAACTTGTAAAAACCAAGGATAGAAATTTCATGCGGGACTCAGCCAGCAGATTATTTCCCGGCTCTTGTAGGACTATAAACTATGGAAAGATGAGTAATTCGAATTCTAATGGAATTATACCACTGAGACTTTTTGCCAAAATGACAAACAAACAAACTTAAAACAAATCAATTGGGGGAGGTGGGTACCTGAGCTTCCAAATGACCTCAAGACATTTGTGAATCTACTAACAAACATGAGGTGCAGCACGTACAGTATTATTTAAGCAGCCAAAGAGACTGAAAGCTCACTTGAAATATCAATGCTGATATCTATCCAAACTTCATTTTTAGTGGTAAATTGCTTTTAAGTGGAAACACTGTTTAACTACCAATGCCCCAGTGTGTTTGCTTTGAATCAATATCACAGTTAAACTGAGTTCCTGAACTATTCTAGTGCTCAGATGGGGGAGATGAATCTCAATAACTAGATCATAAATTAGGTTCAACAGCCATGTTCAGCAGCATTTCCAATGTCTCTTCCCTCCCTAAGAAACTTGACTGGCACTTCCTGAAATTCCTGCCACCCCAAACATCACCCAAACAGAAAGGTTCAAACTCAATTCTCTTCCAATTTTGCTCCAGGCTAAAGTCACTACAATCTTACACCTTCAGTTGTATCAACTGTGTGCTTCCACTGGTGGAATGGACACTTGGGGTGAATTGTATTCTCTGTTCAGCCTCTGGCATGCCTTCAAATATGTTATGGAATATTTAGCCCTCAGGGTTCTCATAACAAGGTACTTAATCCTACCAAATGCTGCAATGAAAGCACTGGAAAGAAGTTGAGACTCCTCCATCTTGGAGGAGAAGTAAAGAAAATTGTGTATTCCTGCATGATGGCAAGTTGGACTTCTATTGCTGCATGATGGCAGATATCCACTGTAGAGGAGACTGAACTGATGGCAGCCATGGAAGGCATATTTTAATACTTTCCTCCTCTGTAAAATATTTCCTTTTTTGATAGAAACAGAAAAGAAAGCCAAATATCTAGGGATCAATATAACGAGAAGAAATATAGATAACTTCCACAACAACTATAATGTAATACTCAAAGAAATTTTAAAAGACCTGGAAAGATGGTCCAGGCTAAACTTATCTTTTTTTGGTAAAGTGTCGGTAATCAAGATGAATGTCCCCCCTAGATTTAACTTTCTGTTTCAAAATTTGCCGGTCATATCCCATTTAAAGCACCTAGAGATATGGCAGAAGGAACTAGCAAAGTTTCTATGGAGTGGACACAAAACAAGAATCAAATGGAAAATACTGACTGACGAGACTCTATGTGGGGGCTGTGCATTACCAAACCTAAAAGCATACTATTTTGCAGCATGCCTCTGTTGGATCAAGGACTGGACCAGGCTCAAAAATGACAGATTATTGACACTAGAAAGTATCCAACTGAAATTTGGTTACCATGCATTTCTATGGTATAATAAATCCACAGTTAACAAAGACTTTTCTCATCACTTTATTAGGAACTCACTCTTAAAAGTTTGGTTACAATCCAGAGAGCTGTTCTATTACAAGTTACCTCTTTGGGTCTCAACCCAGGAAGCCTTTTTCTAGAGAACTAAATGATACAATGCAACCCATTGGTTGACATATAGAGACCTCTTAAATGAAAAAGGAGAATTTAAAACACTTGATCAAATGAAAATGGACAACATCTTGAACGATTGGTATCTTTATGGACAACTCCTGAAACGTTTTAAGACAGACAACAAAAATACAGGATTTAACAAAGATAAAACAGAACTTGATGATATACTATTTGATAATAAACCAGGACATATATCAAAATACTATAAACTGTTAAATAAAATAGAATTGGAACAAGAGACAATTAAACACATCATGTTGAAATGGGCGTTAGAAATTGGTAAAATTATTGAAATTGAAAAATGGGAGAAAACCTGTTATGACAGCAATAAATTCCCTCTATGCCAAAACTACTAGGAAAACTTCTTTAAAACGTTCCATCATTGGCCCAAACAAACTCAACCTGATATATAAAATGGGATCAGCCTCTTGTTGGAAATGTCAAAGACCTGATGCAAACTACATCCACATGTGGTGGAACTGTAAGATGGCTGAGGAATACTGGTGGAATATTCACTCGGTAATGGTGGATATTCTTCAGATTACGATACCTTTGGTGCGGCTCGGGAGTTCATGACTACCATGACAGCCATGGGCCTGTCTCAACTAGTCTCGGGGCCAACACATTGTGCTGGTAATACCCTTGATGTGATCTTCAGTACGGACATGGAGGCTCCGTGGGTAGAGATCTCTAATGTCTCTCCCTTGTCATGGACGGATCATTTCCTGGTTGAGGCTAGAATCAAGGCTTCTACCATTAACCCTCCCGGGGGTGGCGGACCCATTAAGATGGTCCACCCTCGAAGGCTGATGGAACCCATAAGGTTCCAAGAAGCCCTAGAGGGGTATACGACTGGCTCTGACGGCGATTCTGTTGATGCCCTTACTGACATCTGGGATATTAATCTCTCTAGGGCTATACACAGTATCGCTCCCAAGCGTCCTTTCCGGCCTGCTCCCAATAAACAACCCTGGTACACGGAAGATCTCAGGGAAAGGAAGCGGGTCGTGCAACGACTAGAGCACAAATGGCGAAGACATCAGCACTTGTCCGACAGGACACTCCTTTGCTCTCATTTGAGAGCTTACGGAGTGGCAATACGTGCAGCAAAGAATTCTTTCTATGCTGCACGTATTGCGTCCGCAGAGTCGCGTCCGGCAGAGCTGTTCAGGGTTGTGAGGGAGCTAACTCGTCTCCCTCCCACCCTGAGCCCTATTTTAGAGCCATCTAAAGCCTGCTGCGACGATTTTAACAACTTCTTTGCGGATAAAATCTGTCGGGTAAGGGCTGATCTCGACGCCTGTCTTGGTGCAGATCCTGTAGTAGAGATGTCCGAAGCGTCCGTGGTCCCTGTTATACTGGATCACTTTGAGTTTGTTAGTACCGATGAAGTGGACAAGATCCTCCAAAGTGTTAGGAGGACGACTTGCTCTCTTGATCCCTGTCCCTCATGGTTGACAGCTCAGGGGGGAGATGTGGTGCGGCTAATGTTGCACCACATAATCAACACATCTCTAAGTGAGGGTCAGTTTCCATCTAAATTAAAATTAGCAGTGGTTAAACCCCTGCTAAAGAAGCCCTCCTTAGACCCCCTGCTTCATAATAATTATAGACCCATCTCGCTGCTACCTTTTTTGGGGAAGGTGATCGAGAGAGCAGTCGCCTTCCAGCTTCAGTCGATCTTGGACGACACCGATTTTCTGGACCCATTTCAAACCGGCTTCCGGGCGGGCTATGGAGTTGAGACTGCCATGGTCGCCTTAGTTGATGATCTCCGTCTGGGTATTGACAGGGGGAGCGTGTCCCTGTTAGTACTTTTGGACATCTCAGCGGCCTTCGATACCATTGACCACGGTATCCTTCTGGGTCGCCTGAGGGAGTTGGGAATTGGGGGCACTGCTTTGCAGTGGTTCCGTTCCTACCTCTCGGGCAGGTCCCAGATGGTGGAGCTGGGGGACTGTCGCTCCGATAGGAGGGCCCTGACATCTGGTGTCCCTCAGGGAGCGATTCTGTCCCCTATGCTATTCAACATTTACATGAAGCCGCTGGGAGAGATCATCCGGAGACATGGGGCGCGGTGTTATCAGTACGCTGATGACACCCAGATAATTTTCTCTATGTCTCCGACTGATGCAGTAACTAAGGATGGCATCTCTCCTCTAGATGCCTGCTTGGAGTCGGTAATGGGCTGGATGAGGGAAAACAAACTCAGCGTGAATCCAGGGAAAACGGAAGTACTGGTGATAGGTTCCCCGGTTCCTGGTGGTGAGATCTGTCGCCCGGTCCTGAACGGGGTCACGCTCCCCCTGAAGGACTCGGTGCGCAGCTTGGGAGTGCTCCTTGACTCGTCGCTCCAGTTGACTTCTCAGGTGGATGCGACGGTCAGGAGTGCCTGTTATCAGCTTCGGCTGATACGCCAGCTGCGTCCCTACCTGGACCGAAAGGACCTAGAAACTGTTGTACATGCTTTGGTAACCTCTCGTTTGGATTTCTGCAATGCGCTCTACATGGGGCAACCCTTGTACCAAACCCGGAAGCTGCAATTGGTGCAGAATATGGCAGCCAGATTGGTCGCTGGTAGTTCCAGGTCAGACCATGTAACACCTATTCTAAAAGATCTTCACTGGCTGCCTATTCGCTTCCGAGCTCAATACAAGGTGTTGGTTTTGACCTATAAAGCCCTAAATGGCTTGGGCCCAGGGTACTTGGAGGACCGCCTCTCCCCATATAATCCGCCTCGCACACTCAGAACTTCCGGGACCAAACTGTTGGAGGTCCCTAGGTCCAATCATGTCCGGACCTCACAGAGGGCTTTTACCACCGCTGCCCCTCCCCTCTGGAATAAGCTCCCTGTAGAGCTTCGCTCCGCCGCCTCATTAGCTGTTTTTAAAAAACAGTTAAAAACATACTTATTTCGCTTGGCCTTCCCACCTTAATCTGTTCTTTCATTTTTTCTGCCCCTTTTCCCCCTTTTTTCTTTCCTGACCCTGGATTGATCTTGAATTTTTCACTTTTTTTCTGCCCCTGCCATGTGATTTTTTATTTTATTGTTTTCCTGTTCCTGTTTTGTAGTAATGTTTTTAACTGATTATTGGATTTTAACGTTGTACTGTATTGTAATTGTTTTTATATTTTGTACGCCGCCCTGATCATATCCATGGAAGGGCGGGATATAAATAAAATTTATTATTATTTATTATTACCTTTTGACCCACTCCTCTTTCTCTTGAATATGACGTTTGATATGGATAAAAGAATAGTACAAGAAAAGAAATGAATAATTCTATATATGGTCACAACCACAAGAATCTTTTACACTAAGAGTTGGAAAAAACCGATGATACCAACAGAAGATGAATGGCTCTACAAGCTATAAGAGGCAATGGAAATGGATGTATTGACCGCCCGCATAAAAATTAACTGTGTTGAAAAAATAAAATCAACCAAAAAAAAAAGGACTGGAAATGTGTTAAAGAGTATAGAGAAAGAAAGCATAGGCATAATGAAAGCGGAAACTGTAAGCTAAGTACTAATTAAGTGTAAAATAGCAACTAACTTCAGAATTTCAATTATGTTTATCTAGATGTTAGATAATGGGATCTTCTTTTTTCTTTCTTTCTCGGGGAGAAAACATTCTATGATGAATCAATAATGCAACAAGATATATAGTAGATATAGGCGGGTTCCACACTGCCAAAAAGTACGTGCTCGGCACGTACTAGGGTTAGGAAGGGGCGTCCTTTCTGGACACCCCTAACCTAATACTTGCCGAGCACGTACAAAATGGCAGTGGCCTATACACATGGGCGCTGCCATTTTGACGTAGCGGACGTTTAGCGTCCGCACGTCGCAGCACAGAAATGATGCCACAAGTGTGCCATTGGCGCCTTGCAGTGTCATTTCCACGCCGTGAAAAGAACCTGCTTTTTGCAGGTTCTTTTTGCTGCGCCAGAGAATAGCACAGTTTGTCCGCTGCAGTTCCCTGGTGCAGCAACCACAGGCACCAGCTGAGCACCCTTTTGGGGCGCTCTGTAAAGCGCCATAGTCTCCTCTCATTTAAAAGAGAGATATAGAAAATAATCTGTATGGACTTCGGAAAGTTTTTTATTATCTGGTTTTTT
>NC_056524.1:63739228-63755674 GCF_019175285.1 Sceloporus undulatus | reverse complement strand
AGTTACTGGTAAGAAGGCAAAACCCATAAATATAAACAAAGGAACAGCAAGATGATTCTATCTCCATTGTTACTTATATTGGTTTTGAAAACTTTAATAATAATACCTAAAAAAGATGCCAAGATTCAGGAGTAAGGTCAAAGGAGAACAATTAAAATAAGAGCTTCACAGATGATATTGTAACTCAATGAATATCCAATAAATAGTGAGAACTCTATTAAATCAAATAAAACAGTTTGAAGAATATCAGGATTAAATTAAATGAAGAAAAATTATTGTAATAACCAAAAATATTAATGGAAAAAGAAAAGCAAACTCTTAAAGAGAAATCAGAATAAAGTGAACTATCCTGGGGTAGTCTTAACTAAAACAAATTTGGATCATTTGGAAATATATATCAAATTTGGAAAGAAATTTTAAAAAGATCTACAAAACTGGAAGGACTTAAATCTGTCTTTACAGAGCAGAATAGCCTTGATAAAAATGGGTTCTAGCCAAAATGTTATTCTTATTTCAAACAATTCCTATAATCAAAAATATAGTGTTTTCAAAAATGGAAAAAAGTCATAATGAATTATATCGGGTCAAGCAAAAAAAAACGTAGAATAAAATTAAAAATGAGAAGAGAAGGGAGGCTTTGCTTTGACAAACCTGAGACTTTACTTCAAAGCAGGTTGCCTAGTATGGATTAAAAACGGGATGACTCTAAAAATAGTAAGTAGTTAAAGCTTGAGAGTACACACATTAGGTTTGGTTGGCAAGCATTTGTTTTACAATCAAGAAAAAGCAAATTGAGATTTCACAATCATATATTAGAGTAGCTTTTTTCATATATGGAAAAAATATAACATCAGAATAGCTCCAAACTGTCATTGTGGCTTTTGCCACATGAAGCATTATATACAAAGATCCTATGGAGGAATGAAAAGTTCTTAAAATATAGTGATCTGATGGAAAATAAAAACAATGAATTCAGAATGAAAACACTTGACAATAAAAACAAGGTCAAAGGTTTTATTTAGACAACTAAAATAAAGAACCATGCCAGACAAAAAACAAATCGTATTTACCAACAGTAAAACAGAAATAAAAGAAACTATATGGGTAGACAAACCAGCATTAATCATCTAAACTATGTAAAATATTTTTGGAAATATATATAGAAGTGGAATTGTTTAAAGAAACAATGATAAAATGGGCCTTAAAATGCAAAGAAAAAAGAACTAGCACAATGGGAAAATCTTGGAACTTGTGGATGAAAACACCTTGAGCCAGAATGTAAGAGAAAATTACTACAAATAATCTATAGGTGGTATTTAACACCTGAAAATGAAGCAGGATGTATGGGACAGGGAATATTAAATGTTGGAAATGCTTGAAAGAGCATGTGGTGGACATGTGATATGGCAAATAAATATTGGAAACAAATTAACTATAAGATTAATGAAATTTTAGGGATTAAATTGGAATTTAAACCAGAAAGTACGTTATTTAATCTTTTAGAGATGAGACAGAGAAAAAAGAATGTAATGTAAATTTTTATATGCTTACAGCTGCATGATATACTCATCTATAAATCTAAAAATTTATGCCCAAAAGTTGGCCCCAAAATCCCAGGTCAACTTATTTATGGGTCAGTATGGTAATGTGAGTAGCAGCGCTTTCAGATTCCCCATGCAGTTGGAGAGCAGTTTATTTCCTCTTGAGTCAAGCAGAAAGAGTCCTGAGGTAAACTGCGGTTAGATAAACAAATAATTATTGCCACTGCACATTAACTGTGTGGTGACCTCGTGAATTATGTGTTATCTTTCCTAACTTGCAGCATAAGTCTAGTTCACCTTCTTTTAATTTGGTTTTGGGACTGACCAACAGTTTTCTAGGGAGTGTTAAGCCTGTTAATTTTGGGGATTTTTACCTTTTTTAATGATTTCCTTTGTTTTTCAGAAGTTTCTTGATTTGAAGTCAATGTGAATACATTGAAAATACTAGCAATTTTATTTTCATATTATTTAACTTTCTTATTATAGCACGTGAATACACTTTCAGTAGGTTAACACCCCAGCATCTTTTACTAGAACTGGCACCACTTAGGTTTAAATCCAGAATATCTTCCTATGGTATAATCATTAGTTCTTTGATTCATCTTAAATGTATATGTATATGTATTTATCTGTTTTGGTGTGGTAATAAAATTTAGTCATATATTGCAGAGTGAATTGATGAGATGTTATCATTGGCCTGTTACAAAACCCAACCCTAGTACGCCCGAGCGTGTACAAATGGCGGCGCCCATTCTAACATGGGCGCCGCCACTTGACGTAGTGGACGCTTAGAATTCGCACCTTGCGGCGCGGTAGTGACATCGCAAGTGCGGCATTGGCGCCTTGTGACGTTTCTTTACCATGCTGCAAGAAGATTTCGCAGCTTCTTTTTTTGCAGCACGGAGGAGTCACGCGGTTTGGCCGCTGGGGTCCTCCGCACCGCAAATGACGGCGCCGGCAGACCGCCCTTTTTGGGCAGTCTGTAAAACGCCATTATTACTCAGGCATGAATGTGTGTTGTAAGCTATATTCAGAGGAATCTAGAATCATAGAGTTGGAAGAGACCGCACGGGCCATCCAGTCCAACCCCTGCCATGCAGGAATCCAGGAGGGCAATGGCAAACTTCCCTGAGTATTCCTGCCTAAGAAAACCCTGTGAAATTCATGGGATCACACATAAGCCAACATAAGATTTAAAGAACACATGTATATATAATAAATGTGAGTAGAAAGTGGTGAGGGTAGTAACTGAGTTGTTCAGTGTTTTTGTCTTTTAAAAAAAATCAGCATGGCAATAGAAACATTCATTAAATACTAAAGAGGACACCTTGAAAAGAAAGAAAGGTGGGAATTTTTTTTTCCAAAAATTTGGGATATTATACTTTGTCTGTTATTCAGTCAGTGAAAATCTGTTTATTTCATACTATTGGTTTATAGATGATGGCACTGCTAACCTCGAGAGAGTCTCTTCCAGTGGTTTAATTAGCATTAAGGAACATTCAATGAACAAAAATATACTTCCCTGAGAATAAGCTGTAATCTTCAGCAGCATTTCTCAAACAGTCCCGTGAGATAAGAATAGGAACCATTCAATTAGCCCATCACTGTTATATAGACAATAATCGTGTTGTTGTCACAGCAACCGTAATGGCCTACACAAGACAGAACCTATGTTTTCCTGATAAGAACTCATTATTGTGATTATATCCTTTGTGAATGCTAACATGATGAAAGAAGACAAGGAAATCGAAATAATTTATAGAGTAGAAGATACCCTATAAATGTGGTATTAGCAAGTAATGAATTTCAGTTACATGACTAAAAACAGTTCTAGAATACAATTATTACAGGTAAATTGGTGTATCCAGTCTATGGTAACACTTTTACATGTTGGTTAAAAGCTGGTGATATTCCACCTCTGTCTCCTATTTTAATAGCCTGAGGGAGAGGCAAAGTTTTGCAATTTCATAAAAGGAGTGAAAATAATGAACCTGGAATAGCTGTAACATGCAGAGCTCACTTCACTTTCTGTGCCAATATCTTCAAGTTCAAATAACAAAAAGAGTCAGCAGTCAAAAACCAAGACCAAACCCAAAAAGTACTTGAAAAGCAACACAACTGCAATATAATAAGAGTCATATTTTTCTCCTCCTTCTGCCTGGTTCTGACTGCTGCTTTTCTACACTCCGTAAACAAACTTCAAAGCTTCAAACAGAAGCTCAGCAGGAGGGAGTGTGCACTCCTCCTGTAGCAGAGAAAAAGATAGGAGGGTTAGAGATTACTCTTATCAATAAGGTCAACCAAACAGAAGAGCAGTGCTTCAGCCACTGGGGCTTTCCCCTGCTTCTACAGAATATTGACTCCAGATATTCTTTTCAGCTGCATGCTCACTGCAGAAATAATCCAGTTTTGAAGCATTTTAATGCCAATGCTATGGAATTCTGGGAACTGCTGTAGTTTCCCAGAATCATAGCATTAGTCATGCCATTAAAGTGGTGTTAAATCAGATTATTCTGCTATGCACATGCAGCTTTGATGAGCAAAAAGAGTACGCATATCATACTTAGGGAAAGTGGAATGCCCATCCATAAATAGCATACATGGTACACCCGGGTTTACGAAATTAATTCGTTCCGCGGTAATTTCGTAACCCGAAATACCTTCGTAAGCCGAATTCCCATAGGCGCTAATGGAAAAATAGCTCTCTGCTGCGCCCTCCGGTGGCGGAAAAATAGCGCCGCGGTTTTTTTCGTAACCCGAAGAAACCTTCGTAAGCCGAAGCAATAATCCCTATGGGATTTTTTCGTATCCAAAATTCGTAACCCGGCGCATTCGTATCCCGGGGTACAACTGTACATGCTCGACGCATATAGCTATAAATGGCCAGATTTGTACCTGGAAACTTGGGCCTAATTTGGCAGAGGTAGCCCTGTTTAATCCTCTGTCATCCCATTTTTTTCAACTGCATTTAAAGTCTCCACCTTTCTCTCATCCTTCCGAACTCATTACTTCAGTTAATGCAAGCTGCATTCAAAGTCCAAAAAAATCAGTTAACTCAGTGTAGGAAAAGGGGAGAAGGGGGCAGTAGGTTCCCAGTAGGTTTGGGCAAAAATAAACTGCTGCAGCTTCTCCCAGCTTGTCTGTTTTTTCTCATGAATAATTTTGCCCTGACCACACTCTGATGTTTCTTCTATGACCCTCTTTTCATTTAGGAAATGTTGGATGGCATGTTTATGCGTGCTAATCCCACCAACCCAGCAATATACACCCACACCCCTTGAGAGAATATTAGGTGACAATTTTTGCAACATTGCTGGCTTCCTCCCCTATTAATAAGTCGGATGTTCTACTGAAATATATTCTGGTCCCAAAAATGTGGTAGGAACAGAGATAGAGAGATCCTCTAAAAATAATTTTTAACAAGGTCCCTCACATTTTCTTTTGGAGAGAATATAACCCGACTGACTTTGTGAAAGTGCCTGTTGTTCAACTGTAATTAATTTGAATCCCATAATTGTGAAATCAGCTTATTTGGACTGCTAATTTGGAATAACAAATGTTCTATTTTTCTTTTAATGTGATCAGGGAAGTGTGAGGTAAAAGCAGAGAAGAAGAGCTTTGGAATACGATGTTCTGTTGGGGCTTGACTTAGAGAAATACTGGAAGAAGATTTAAAAGTTTAAACATATTCCACAACTGTTAAATATTGTTGTTGTTTCTTCAGCAACTGGGGTCTATTAAGCTTTTTTTAAAATCCTATTAATTAGATTGTCTTCTCTGGGCATCTATTTATTCGCCGTTCATATTGTTTATTTAAAAACGTTCAGTGAATACTCTCGAAGAAACTTTCTCTGAATAATTTATACATGGGAAACATGTACTTGTACTGCAATCCTGCACAAATGTACCTGGAAAAAAAGGCCTACTAAATGGTGCATCTGTGTATCCAGTAAACAGGCATAAGACTGTGTAGTAAGATTGTTTGCTTTCTGAACCATTAATATGATTACATAGTCACTTTCCTCCAGTTTCAAGAAAAGGTGCTGAAATCTATGATCTCCATTTGAATATTGCTTGCAAAATTTTGCTTGTAAATTTGCAAAGCATATTATATATTCTCACTGTGCATATATTTATATATTCACGTACCCTCTCCATTGATGCCCCTTGTCGTGGAGGACAGGCTTGCATACACTAATGAAGCTGTGAGCTATGCTGGCGGTGGTATAATAGCCACCGGCAGGGCCTCCCATGCCAGACAGGTCACAACCGAAGGGTCTGACCAAGAGCGCCAAAGGGCAGGATGGGCCTCTAGCCAATGGCAACCATCCTAGGAGAAGGAAAACTCTAATCCCAAACCCGGGCAGATGGTGCTCGTCAACCCTGCAAGGTCAACATCTCAGATAAGGAAACTTAATCAAGCCTACACCCGAGACCTCACTGCCACTGTCCATGCTGTCAAGGCCTCAGCAGATGAACCTCTGGTTTAAAGTGGTGAGGCCAGTTCTGTGCACGCTGCGCTCCACCAGAAAAATCAATTGCACAGGCTCGAAGGACACATCCAATATCCAAAAAGCCCTGTAGTGAGGTAGGCGAGGGATGAAACGGCAGGTGTAAGATTCATGGAAGCCGCAGACCCAACCCTGCAGGCAGGCGGTTCAGGACTTTGGTCGCTCGAGACTGACCGGGGATGATAGTCTTGTTCGGCAGCATCCTGAATGACCAAGCGCCCTTTTTAAGGAGATCACTGCTGCTCCATATGGGAGAGAGCCTAGAAAAGGTGGCCTAAAGAAAGTTCATCCCCAAAAATCCGGTTGGCTAGCCGCGGCCAACAGGAATCTTCTGATGCGGTCAAACAAAGACAAAGAGCAAAAGGCACACACCAGCCTCCAAAGGGGCAAACAGACTAAGCTTGCATCCTGGAACATCAGAACCATGCAAGATTCTGCAGACAGTGGATGTCCGGACGTCGTTTTGCTCTAATAGCCCATGAATTGTCATGACTTAACACGACATTGCTGCTCTTAGTTGAAGTTAATCTCCACGAGGAAGGCAGCCTTAAAGAACACGGTGCCGGCTACACACTCTTTTTGGTCTGGCAAACCCAAAACTGAAAAGCATCTTTCAGGTGTAAGCTCATGATCAAAACTCCAATCGCCTCCAAACGCAAAACCTGCCAACAGGAACACTCTGATCGCAATCTCCTTACGCCTCCCACATGTTGTTCTCTTCAGTATAATGCCCCAACTATGCAAGCTGACCCGGCGAGAAAGACAAATTCTACCAGACCTACGCCACCTTATACAAAAAGTCCCTGCAGAAGACAAAATCATATCTAGGTGACTCAATGCTAGAGTAGGAAAGAACTTTGAAGCTGGAAAGGTGTTTTAGGCAAGCATGGTGTTGGAAACTGTAATGATAACGGACGTCTCCTTGCTAGAATTTTTGCACAGAACAGCAGTGACATTACAACACTATCTTCAGCAGAAAGACAGCCTGAAGTAACTATAATATTAGTGGTGTGTCTTGAATAGACTGCTTTTATCCACTCTGGAAATTTTTGTCTCATTTTTATTTTTTCAATACTTCTATCATTAAAGACCAATCAACATTGTCAAAAACCTTTTCAATGCCTAAGAAGAACAATGCAAACTTTTTGTTATTCTAAAAATCAAATGTCCAATTACATTTAGTACATGTCCCATGTTCTCATTTAGATGTCCTTTCGGTAGAAATCCACATTGTTCCTCCGCAATCAAGTTTGTCATGACTTTTTTAACCTGTTTGATGAAATATAAGATAATAGCTTGTAATGTAGGTTTAAAAATGATATTGGTCTGTAATGACTCGGTTGAAGATTATCTCTGTCTTCTTTTGGAATTAATATTATATTCATGTCGTCCCACGATAGAGGCATTTCATTCTCTTTAATTGCACTGAAAATTTTCAGCCAGAGAGTTCTAGTGTTTCATCAAACTACAAACTCCTGGGTTCCATATAATGCTGGGATTACAGTCCTGTAATTCTTTAGCAACATACCATCATGCCCAAGTATTCTAGAACTGACGAAGGTGTGGAGAAGGTGCATAAAAGTGCAAGCAAAATAAGGGATTGCTGCAACTCCTCTGTGAGGAAAGATTTGGGACTTCTGGGATTAGGAAAATGACAAGTGTGGGAGAGGGAACTAAGGGAGGGGAGGTGCATAAAATTATGGAGAATGGAAGAACTGACATTTTCCTCTCATAATAGCAGAAGTCAGGGTCATCTAATGGAGGTGACTAGAGGGACTTTCAGAGGAGCTTCACCTAGTGTATGATATGATAAAGAACAAAATCAAAGCTTTCAGGTACCCTTGGAATTGGAAGGTAACAGTGCTTAAACAACTCCAGTCAAGAAGGAAATCACTACCACTGATAAGGGATTCCAGTAGTGCAATTGCAAATTGCACCATTGAATCTGATGTATTGTACTGTTCAAGATGGACAAGTCTGAAGCATTAATCAGTGAAAGTGATTGATGTGTTGTAAAGTATTGGTTTCCTAAAGATCTTCTCAGTTGGTCTGAGTTGCTTGGTCTGAGTTGATCTCAGTTGGTTGGGTGAATTTTATTTGTACCCAATGCAGCATTGCTGCTAAAATATGTGACTGAGTCTATAAGCATGAGCCCATATCTTTTTTTTTTTAAGCCATCATAACATTTCCTTAGCTCCTGGATCCGTTATTGAGTGGCAAAGGACAGTTTGTTTAGTGGAAATTAAATCACATTTTGGCAAAGTAGTTTCTAAAGAGTAAAAGAAAATTGGTTGGATCTACAGTGTGCTTCCATCAGCAGATGTATTACTTGAGTGAGTTTTAACTGAAAATGGTTCAGAAATAGTGGCTACTTAGGTGATGGTAACTGCACCTTCATTCAACCAACAGTGACATTTTCCTCATTGTTCTGGAGCAAATTTGGAAGGTTATTGGGGGCTGTAGCAGTAGGAAGACTGTCTTCTCTCTTAGTGGGGCTCCTTGACTGGATCAGAAGCCTTTTATGGACACAAGCAGTAGCAGCCATACTCTCAATTCACTTGAACTAGGACTAACACAAATCTCTGCTCATATTCTTAATCTATGTGAATCTGGAGAGATTTGTGTTAGGCCTAGTTCAGGTTAATTCAGAGTATGCCTGCCACTGATGGAAGGGCCCTTTATGTCCACAGAAGTCTTCTGATTTATCTTATGGTCAAACTTGCCTCTTTTTCTTCCCCTGCTCATCCTTTTTGTTGTTTTTTCCACAACATTTGTTGAAGCCTGAAACAAGAATTACAAACAATTATATTGGTAAATCTATGTCTATAGGCTTGACACCCCATAAATTATCATAATACTATCATTATTGCTCTTCACATAAATAACATTGTGTGTTTTGAGACAAGAGAAGCAACAGGTGTAGAAATAATTATTTTCAAAAGCATTTATTTCCTGCTCCTGCCCCTTTGTGACACATTTAATTCTTTTTCTCATTGAGGTGGGGGTATAAATAAATTTATTATTATTATTATTATTATTATTATTATTATTATTATTGGTGTTGTCTCAATTCAGTCCACTCATGCATTGGATTGTCCCAGTTTAATCCATAAAATAATGGATGGTATGCTTATGTTTTAAGACTCCCCCTCCTCTGCCAGCCATAACCACTAAATTCAGTAGTCGAAATTTCATTGCAAAATGTTGGCATCAGCAGACATGACTTTTCAAAATTCAGTAAGTTCCCATAAAACCTAATATGCTATAAACAGATATAGTGTAACTGTTTAACCAGTTCTTTCCCATAAGGATAGCACAACAAATTTTAAAGATACAATATATTAAAAATCTTATCTGTTCACCTACTTGGTTGGATTAACCAAGATAATCACAAATCAGTATTTAATAATGAAAAGGCTGGATTTCACAGGAAATGTCTTTTTTTTTTTTTAAAATAGAGAAAACATTTAAGCTAACATTAACAAGAAAGAGTCAATTGTTTATTTTCACTACAGATATGGTGGACACATCTATGAGAGAGCTAAATTTGTGATTAATATCAGAATGCATTAAGCATTTTTTTTAAAAAAAAAAATCTCATAAATGTTTAGGATGGGATATTCCCAATATACATGAAGTAAGCACAGCAGTAGTGCATAATCCCATCATAGCAGTATGCCTTGGGGCTGTTATCACACCAAGCAAAACAATCTTCCACTACATACAAAGAAATGTAGGAGAACAAAACGGCACATCATTGTGATTAAATTGCATCCCAGTACTGTTAGGCCTTTTAAGCAGATTTCATTAAAGACTTGACCTGTTGATCCACATACAGGCAAAATTTTAATTTAAAAAGGCATGTCAGTTCTGGGACAATTTTTGAAGTCCTTCATATGATTCCCAAGTCTTCCCATGGTTTCCACTGATTTTTTTATCCATGGATTTAAACATTTGAAAATATTTTTTAAAAAATTAATTCCAAATATCAAACCTTGATTTTTCATTTTATATAAGGGACACCATTTTGCTGTGCCATTATATTTAATGGGACTTGAGTATCCATGGATTTTGTTATCCATAAGGGGTCCTGGAACCAAACCCCAGCGGATAACAAGGGACCACTGTAAGATGTATTACAGCAAGATGCTTAATTTCTCAGTCGTATTTTTAATACAAATTCAATCATACAGTGTTATGTCAAAAGGACTATAATGAAATGGGAAAGTATTTAATTTTCATGGTGAATTTATCATTTTCAGAAAGGCATATCTACTATAGGCAGGAGGTTTCTAGACAATCAGCATGTTTTTCTTTTAAACTGAACTACATTATAGCAAAGCTTATTCAGAATCCTTCCTTGAAATGCTTTCCATAGTACAGAAACAAGCAAAGTGTATACAGATTTCCTGTGAAGTCTCTTCATGAGGCAAAGATCACATAGTAATTTCATAAGATTAGATTTAGCAGTCCTATAATTTGTTTAACACTTTCACAAGCAAATTTCTTAGTGTGAATGCCTGAAAAAATGAAGTGTATCAGTTACAGTTGTTAGAGTGAAAACTGGAGTGGGTTCCTGTATCTTGAATGGTTGTGTAGAAGAGGAATTTTCAGTAGGTGGGTTACTTGTTACCTGGTTGTGTGACAAGCAACCTGCCTGCTGAAATTTTGTATTCTTCCCCACTGTTAAAGGTAGAGAAGAGCCTACTCCAGAGGGTTGTCTGCACTGGCAATACAAAGCAGCTTCAAACCAACTTGAGGCCTACCTGTCCAGATGACATATGATGTGAATCTGGGTGGAAACTGACATGAAGCCATGCTCCAGAGCTAAAAAACAGAGCAAAACGGAGGTCTGATATGCCACCTCAACATGAAACATGCACCTAATCACACATGCATATAAACAGCACAGTGTGGGTGTGGGGAAGCCCAGTCATCCTACAGAAGTGGTCTGGAGCATGTGCTCTGGGACTGGTGAGATGCAGCGACTAGTGCCATTTCTCACCATTTGAGCATACAAGGCACACGAGTGGCTATCTGTACCAACACCCCATTGTACCAGTGACCTGTTGCACATCCCTTAATGCGAAAGATCAACGAACATGATAGGTTGTCTATAAGGCAATGGATGTAGTTAAAACATACACAAACCAGACATCTCAACAAGAGGGTATGGAGGAAGGTGGGAAAGGGGGCATGTATGGTGGTGGTGGGGAGGGGGTCCTCCATGATAGTGTTTTGCCAATGTGACACTGGACACTCAGATGCACTATCTGGGTGGTCTATCACTCATACAACGGTGCAGCTGGTCACATGGGGTGTCCAATGGGATGGCACTTGGGCAGGAAGAGGGAGGTAATTCCAGTCTTGGGAGGTGTGTTCATGTGATGGTGAGCATGTATGGTGGGGAGACAAAAAACAACCAACCAAGAGGTTTGGCTTGATGATGTGTGGTGCATGGGTGTTCAGCCTGCTTACAGATTGGATTGTGCAGATGGGGAGCGGGGTCCAATTGGTTTGAGAATCATCAGGATTGTCCTGGTTTTTCAGCCCCCAGCTTTCACCCTGGCAATCCCTAGAATCATAGAATCACAGAGTTGGAAAAGACCACAAGGGCCATCCAGTCTAATACCTGCCATGCAGGCACTCTCAGTAAAAGCATCCCTGACAGATGACCATTCAGCTTCTGTTTAAAGACTTCCAAGGAGGGAGACTCCACCACACTCCGAGGAGTGTCTTGCACTATCAAATAGCCTTTACTGCCAGGAAGTTTGATAACCATGCCCCCAATACTGTCATCCAAGTCATTGATAAAGATGTTGAATAGCACTGGGCCCAGGACAGAGCCCTGTGGGACCCCACTGGTCACTTCTCTCCAGGATGAAAAGGAGCCATTGTTGAGCACCCTTTGGGTTCGGCCGGTCAACCAATTACAAATTCATGTAACAGTTGCCTTGTCTAGCCCACATTTTACAATCTTGTTTGCTAGAATGTCATGGGGAAACTTGTTAAAGGCCTTATTGAAATTAAGATATACTACATCTACAACATTCCCTTCATCTATTATGCTAGTAATTTTATATAAAAAAAGATCAGATTTGTCTGGCATGACTTTTTTCTCTGAAATCCATGTTGACTTATAGTGATTATGGAATTGCCTTCTAGTTGTTCACAGATGCTCAGTTTAACATCAGTATCCCTATATCAGTACCAGACACCATTAGGCTAAAAATTAAAATGTACATTATAAGTTCTGTAACACAGAACAGTCATATAATATTTCCCTCCTTTATCACAGTTACAGGCATTCTTACAGTACATTAAAGGGTCTTCCTAAGGTGTATCACACACAAGAAAGTCAGCAAACTTTGATGCATAGGACAAGAGAGCTGTCTGCTGCCAAAATTTGCATAAATTGTTAAGAAAGCATACTGGACAGGTAGTGTGAATTGTGACCTGGGCCCTTTGTCCATCTTGGAAAAGCCAATGCTTCTCTTCTGTATACCAACTGCTATATCATATATCACAAAAATATTGGAACACCCCAAAACCAGGTTAAAAACTACCTTTTGTAGAACATTTTCTGCAATGGTCCCTAGACTTTGGAACAATTTACCAGAAGAGGTCCGTCTTATCACTTCCTTGGAAGCCTTCAAAAAGGCACTGAAGACGGATCTCTTCTGGTGGGCCTATCCAACTGATCTCCTCTAATCTGATTTGTACATCTGAATATATGACTCGATCCTTATGACTGAGCAACAACTTTCTCCTTTTCCCTTTTATTTTTATTTCTTTGATTGATGTTTTTGAATTATGTATGTATTTTAAGTTGTTTTTACTGCTGTAATCCCGTTTCGAACCGAAGGGAGAAGTGGGAAATAATAATAATAATAATAATAATAATAATAATAATAATAATAATAATATCATTTAATGCCAATGAAGCTTATCTTATAGCAAATTCTTGGTGAATCTACTTCCAGAACAGAACATCTCCCTTTCACCCGTTTGAGGCCCAGTGAATTCACACATTGGGGACCCACACGTGAAAGTGATTCTTTTCCCTAAATCTAGGACATTTCAACCTTAAAAATGTGAATGAAAATGTAAGTGAAATTAAAACCAAGCCAGTTTCCAAAAAACAAAACAACAAATACAAAAACAAAAGACAGAATAAGTGTGTTTGTGCATGTGTAGAAGCAACAGTTTAAACAGGGGAAATATTGCACACAAGTGGTAGCATTCAAAGACATAGCTGTATTAGTCTGGAAAAACAGTATGCCAAAGGGTCTCATAGCACCTTTGAGACTGAGGTAAAAAAGAAGTTGATAGCAAAAGCCTTCATAGACCTAAGTCTATTTCCTCATATGCATTTGAGGACAAAAGTGATAGAAGATCCCTTTGCAATCTTCTACCAAAGCACCTTTTTGTGTAGTAGTTGAGAAAGACTTTATGGAGGTGAGTTATGTACCAGTTAGATGGCATGGTGGATACTTTATTATTTCAAAACACACACAGCAGCATATATGCTGGACAACTTTTAAGATTCCTTTTTACCTCATGCCCCCAAAGCTTTGTGGTATTCACAGCTAGCAACCCAGGAGAAAAAGCATTGTAGGGTACACTTAACATGCAGTATAATGCCAGCATGTGAGACTAATAAAGGAAAATGTTACTGGGTAGAAAACTGCACATACTATTTGTTAGCAGTTGCAGATGTGCCCAGTCTTATTATTTTGTCACAAGCAATGCAATAACCTGTGTTTTGTTAAAACCTCAGGGATTCTGTGAATTTGTGAAAACCTCCTATTTCATTTCTGAAGGCACATTTCTTCATTACAGAAAAAAAGCCAAGGTACGTCTGTCCCTCTGGAGGGGAAGCCTAAAAGCTTAAAAGGCCCAAAGAAAATAGAGAATACAATATAGTTTAACATCTCACAGCTTGTAGTTATACAGTGGCTTGCAAAACTATTCACATAGTGACACATTCTTTGACTTTATCACATTTGCTTGTGTCACAAGCTGGAATAGAAGTGGTTTCAACTGGGACTGGTACAACTTGATCTTCACAAAAACTCTACACTGAGAAAGTGCAAAGTATTTTTGATTGTGGCACAATGTTAAGTCAACAGTAACGAAGTGCTGCATGTTGTTTACATAAATATTTGCCCCCTTTGCTGTGACATGCCTAGATAAGGTCTGGTGCAATACCCTACCTCCAGAAGCCACACATGTAGTTGTCCATGTGTGTGCATTTCCAGCATCGTGATTGTAGGTTAAAGATACCTGTTTCTAGAAGGGGCCAAGTTTGTTGGGGGAAAAATGGCTTAGCTGCAACTTTGCCTAGAGAAGGCTGTAGACCAAAACTAAGGGTCTATATAGATGTGCAGCTCCATGCCTCCCATTTTTGACGCAGGAGGCCGCAGCAACCACATGCCATGGCTTTTGGAGGGATCAAGAAGAACCTGTTTCTGGGCGGGGGTTTTTTGTCCCAGGAAGGGCACCATAGGCGCACTCATATGCCATGATGATGCCCCTTGTGCATAGTGCCATTTGGGAGCTGTGCCACATGGATGTCATGGCATGTGCCGTGTGGATGGTCACATGCCATAATGGTGGCCAGGTGGTGGAACTAGGGCTTAGAGCATGTGAATGCTGAGCCCTAGCTCAGCCCTAGTACGTGTGCAGGCCGGCACAAAGTGCCTGTCTGTATTACTCCTTTGTTGATGAATAAGAAGTTCATTAGCAGAGATACAAGCAAGAGGCCAAAGGTAACTCCATACAGGCTGGAAAGATTTGCAGCTGAGATAGAGAAACTGTCCACAGAACAACCTATTGCCTGGATGCACTATAAAGTTGGGCTTCATGGAAGAATGGTCAAAAAATAACCATAACTGAAAGGAATCCCTATCAAAGTCCATTCTGAGTTTGGCAGTAAGCATGTAGGAACTGTGGACAAGCTGTGATATTGAGTATTTTGACCCACAATAACATTTTGGGTGGTAAAGCCTGATGGGATATGCAATCCAACACTAACTGAAAAGTCACATCCCTATCTTACAGTACAGGAATAACTTCAGATACTGTGAATATTCCACTCCCCCCTGACTGAAGAACAAATCAACCAATGATCATTTACATCTTCTCAAAAGAATTCACTCATATTTGTCCTTATTCTATTATCTAACAGGATATATCATGTGTATAGGACCCTTTTTTTCTAATACAGAATAAAAATGAATAATTTTGGAAACTGCATAAAAATATCCATTATTTCCAGAAAAAGATTAAATTAAAGTATATTCAAAGATCAAATGTTTCAGGGATAGTTCAGCATGAATTCTCAACATGGCTTCTCATAATAAAATCATATAGTTGGAGGGGACTTGATTGTTCTTATATTGCCTAGAGACAAAAACAATATCTAGGAGATAAAATGCAGAGAACAGGAATTGTATACATATGCCTACAGGCCTTGAAAATATTTTTACAGTGATACATACATGTTTAAGTATGGTTTCTGATAATTGTATTTAAATTTAGATGTAACTGTGATTCCAAAAAATAAGGCAAATGGAACCTAAATGCTAAAATATTTGCTCCAGGTCACTGGAACAGATAAAGATAGTTCTGACTTTGTAATGAGAGGTGCTAGAAGGAATGTGCTTTGAAATATTAAGGGATGCTACACAAAAATAACAAAAATCCACAGACATTTTTGTTTGTAGACTTGCAGAAAGAGGTCTAGGAATAAAGTGATATATATTGTTAGCAACTCGTGTACTCTTAGTTTCCACTCTTCTATAGACGGCATTATCATTGACTTCCAATATCTGGCAAAGACCATCATATATAGGATTACACTTATTTGATTATGAGATAATTTAGCTTGTATCATGTCCACAGTGTTTAATAGGAACAATTCTGGATGGAGAGGGATGTTTATTTTAAAGATTTCTCGTATTGTTTTATATATACTTTGCCAATATTTTTTGACCTTTACGCATTGCCACCATACGTGGTACATGGTTCCAATTTTGTCCTTGCATTTCCAACAGTTACCATCGGAGTGCATTTTCATCTTGGATAGTCTGGAAGGGGTTAGATACTATCTGTGTAGGATTTTTAGATAATTCTCTTTTGTATTGCATTTAGTAAACTTCTGATTATATTTCCAGGAAAGCTCCCACATTTCTAAAGGTATTGGGCTGTCTAAATTTTTCATTGATTTAATCATGGTTTCTTTGACAGATTCTTCTATCAGATCAATATCTAACAATAATTTATAGGTTTTCTTAATAAATCCTTTTATGCCTCCCAATAGTATTTTATCAAAATCTTTCCGTTCTGTTTCTATTCCTACATTTTTGATCTCTTTTCTGAAATCTTCTCTT
>NC_056524.1:63724806-63739128 GCF_019175285.1 Sceloporus undulatus | reverse complement strand
CTGTAACAGGCCTAAGTCTTCTTCCAGGTCCAGTTGAAGCTGCTGGTTTTAACCAGTCCAAGACACTTGGACCTAAATAACTGAAGGAAGTGCTCCTTACACACTGTTTAAATTCACTTCTCTGTTATGCTAAGTAATAATAAGGATGTAGCTGGATTGGGAAGGCAAATAGTGCAAGCTGTGGTAATGCTGAATGTGGACTGGCCATCTCATCAAGCAAGAGCAAGAGACACCAAAACTAGGGTATACAGTACTGCTAAATCAGATTCGCCTGAACAACCAGTCACTTCACATTGAAGAAATCATATATCCCAGTGCATGTTCACCTACATAGGCAATGCATGTAGAATCTAAGTTAGATTCTGATCAAGAGGTAAGGAGATGGTAGGCTCCACCTCAAAAAATGCACCTTTAAATCTCTTTGCTCTTCTGAGGGAGGGGGAAAGGGGGCAAAAGGTCAAAATGTGTTATTTTAGTTCATTTTATTTTATTTTATTTATATCCCAATTTTATCTCAGCATGGATCAAAGACAGCTGAAATAATTAATTAAAACACAGTGGAGCTAAAAAAAATTCCTAAAGATAAAAAACTTTTTTAAAAAATTAAACTACTAGATTAAAACATCCGTAGTTTAAAGCTCTTCAAAATTATTTTTAAAAATAAAAGTATTGGATAGATGCCCTTTTTATTAAAAAAATTAAAAAATATTGCATAACTAGTTAGTTGACAAATTCCTGTTCAAAGAAAAATGTCTTTACTTTCCAGTGAAAGGAGAGCAGGGAGGGAGCCCACCAAGACTCCTGCTACACTGCAGAATTAATGCAGTTAACAGTCATTGGCTCCCTCCTATGAAATCTTGGGATCTGTAGCTTGTTGTGGTACCTGAGCTCTTTGACAGAGAAGGCTAAATATCTCACAAAACTACAAGTCCGAGAATTTCATAGCACTGAGCCATGGCGTTAAAGCAGAGTCAAACTGCAATAACTCTGCAGTGTAGATGTAGCCCTAGTATCTCATGGGACACAACTCACAGCCTACAAGCAGCCACTGAAAGGACCTCTCTCATGTCCTCACCAAACATAGCTGTGAGGATGGTGGGACTGGTTAAAAGTCTTCCTTGAAGATCTCAAAAATCAGGCAGGCTTAAATAGGGAAGCACAGTTGGCCCTCTGTACCCACAACTTATTCAAAACATATTCCAACATGCAAACCTTGATTTTGCCATTTTATATCAGGGACATCATTGTAGTATCCCATTGTATATAATGGGACTTGAGAATCCATGGATTTTGGTATCCACAAGAGAGTCCTGGAACCAAACCTCGGCAGATATTAAAGGACCACCATACACTCTTTCAGACCCAAAAGCCACAGGTCTGTTAATCAACTCACCATCCTAAAGATATCTGTACTAATACCTCAGAACTGTTAATAACTCCTACTGTTGATGGTCATCTGCTTTGACTGAGAGTTCCTGCATGGCAGGATGCTTTGATTGAAAGTTCCTGCATGGCAGGGGGTTGGACTGGATGGCCCTTCTGGTCTCTTCCAACTTTATGATTCTATGATTCTGTGTTCTTATCCCCTGCATTTCATTTTCCTCTGAACTTCTTATTTCTATTTCCAGCAATGCCCTTGCAAAAAACAAACAAACAGCAACCTTGTATGTTAATGATTTTAAATCATTAGGCATCTGGCAAAATAAGCTTCTGCTAAAGTTTCTAACCTAAATCCAACTGCAAGTCTCAAGTAGAGATGAGTCAAAAGTTAGTCTAGCTGTTGGCCATTAGATTACCTGCTGGATGTTAAATCAACAATAAGTAAATCCCATTACTTCAATGGGTCTGCACTGATTGGACCAGCAATTACTTTCAGGCCTATGCTATTAGTCTTTAAGATGCCATCGTTTCAGGCTTTTCATAACAAGTAGTTGTTTGCTTGGTGTTATTCAGAGTCCTCAACAATGCCTTATGTCACCTGACTGACTAAACACAATGCTCAAGTTGTACCCTATGGACCCCACACATGGCTTGGTCAGAACAGATAATTGTTACCATTCATTGTGTTCCTGTAAAGTCCATTTTATTGTTTTGCATTCTAATAGCATTTGACAGCATTTATAGTAATTATTTCCACCTGGAATTAGTGTCCTTTTGGTGTTGCTCTTAGTGTTGTAGCTGCTTTTTTAAAAAATCCTTCCTTTTTATTTCTATTTATTGTTGATCATTTCCTGGAGACTTTGACAATAAAGTGGAATATAAATCACAATAGAAAAAGCTTAGAAATGCTATGGGAGAAGCTGCAACTACTCTCAGAATCTTCCAGAAAATGTGATTATTAGCCATTCTGGCTTGGGGATTCTGGGAATGTATAACTCCAGTAAATAACTTTGATAGTCTCTGTTCTGATTTTTCCCCATAGCAGGATCTTTCAAAATCACTTCTTTAAGTAAATTGCTATCCCTTGGATCATCAAGCCTGCGAGCTGCCTAACCTCCATACAGCCAACTCCCTGGTCACCCAGTCTGTTGAAATACCATCTCCTGGCCTATGGTGCTACTCTTAAAATGCAGGTGAGCATGGAGGGTGGCCTGTGCAGAGTGAGACAGGATGCCATTTGCCATCTGGAACTTGGGTAGCGCATCCCTTTATAACACATCATTAATGTTGGTGAGATAGCTACCATGAAAAAATCTCAATGTGTTTCTTAAGGAAAATGGAGAAGAGGTTGCAATGTTACAGACAAACACCCAGAACAAGTATTTTCATTCTTATTAAATCTCCCTGCCTAAAGACATTTTGTGCCTGAGATGAATATCAAAGTGTCATTCCTTTCTTTCGTGTTACAACTGGATTAGCAGGTAGTCTTCTTCAGCATTGGCCATGGTACAATATCCTTTCCTGCAAGGCAAGCCGACTAGGCCCTTGCGGCTCTTCCAACTCTATTCTATGATTCTAGGCTAACAGACACATGGCTGTGTGACACAGTTCTTCTCATCAACACCTTACTTGCCACCTCACGGCACTTCAGCCTGAGGCTACCACTCATTCGGACTGCTAGTAAAGTTAAATATGAGGTCTTAATCTGAGTGTGTACAAATGAACTGACATCTTATTTTTATGGTATGGGCCTGAACAATAAACAATTGGTACCTCTTCAAACACATCCGGCTTTATTGCCTCCACCTCCTCCTTGTTCTACTAGTTAACTATAACATTTTGTCTAGAGTCCGAATATGTTTAACCATCAGGGACATAACAACTCTCCTCTGTTTTTATTTTTTTTTCCTCATTGTCCCTCAGAGGTCACTGTTTCAAAACAAACAGCTCATAGATAAGAGCTCTGTAGAAACCTGGTCTCGCCTTGACTGTGTATTTCCCTAGTGGGCACTGTGCCTTATCTCTCTCTTGAGTTGTCACATTTTATTGCTTTCTGCGCATATATATATTTAATTGACAGTGAGAAACAGGCATCGGCAAACTTACTGAAATGGCTCTTTATCGCTGCTGTTGATGGAAGCCATAACTGCGAGGAGGCATCATTTAGTTGCTGGGAGAATGAATAATTTATATTGACATAATTCCTTTTTTAGAGTCCTATCATTAGGGAGAATTCAATAGGAAGGCACACTCTTTTTGTGTTACTTGCTCCTGAGGGGATACCAACAGTCCTTATGTGGTGTCAAGCAGGATGGATGTTTAAAAATCTCTTTTCAAGAAGTCCTTGGGGTTAGATTCCTAACCAACCTAAGTACATATATACAGAAACCATAAAAAAGTGGTACAAAGCCACATAAATAATGCTGGTGATCAAAATGGTATTTCAATACTTCAAACTCGGTTATTTAGTATTAGCTGAGGCACTTGCAAAGACCCTGGAAAATTCCAGATCTGAGAAGTGGCAGACACGGCACCAAGAAAATCCAGGAGGAAAACTTACAGTCATAACTCTACCTCATGTATTTAGATGATTTTATCCAGCCCTAGGGAAGTATTGGCTCTGTTCCCACATCTAGTCTGGCAGCAACTTGCAGGTCATAATAACATCACCCACAACATAAGTATTTTTATTTGTCTGTCCTCCTGTGTGCGATATATGCCATGCTCTGTAAGCAATGCTCTTCTGCATTCTGCGTTAGACACAATAGCAACGCAAGAGGATAAATGAGACAAAATTGCTCATTAAAGGCAATATTATAAAAACAAAACAAAACCAGTTTGCAGAGCATTTCAGCCTTTTTGTTGAAGTATCTGTTCTTGAACAACACAACCACAAAAATACAACAACATCCAAAACCCAAAACACAGTGACCTCTTATTGGGCCAGTCAAAATATGCGCAAAATACATCATGCAAGCTTTATAAAGGATTGCCTATGGTGTGGATTTTGGATGTTTGTTTAGTTTGGCGGCCAACGTGGCTACCCTTGGATATTTATTATTATTATTCAAAGGAAGATTGGGAAAGAGAAACAGTTGAATGGGGATGACATCAACAAATTCAAGTCTATTTCCAATGTTACGAACAGAGACAATGCTTTCTTGCCACCACTACATATATTAAATACATGTCATTTCCTTATAGTTTATACATGTAACAAAATAACTGTCCTCAGAATATTTTTCCATTTCAAGAGAAACTGACTTTCTGCTAAGCAGAATTATTTCCAGTAATAACAAACCAGTTGCTGAACAGACTTCTGGTGATAATCTTACACAGCATTTAGATCAGTACACAATTTTACCCCCACAAACGGTTTCATTGTGTTTAATATTCATGACATTAATTTGTACTCTATCAGTGCATCTGAAGAAGTGAATTGAAATCCACAAGTGTTGTACGAACAAAGCAGTTAGTTTCAGAAGTACTGCTAGATTCCTTCTCTGTCCCCAATTTTCTTTAACTTTACTTCCCCCCCCCCCAACAACCAAAGCAGTCAGCTGACTGGGGTGGTTCTAGTGAAAGAAGAATCCTCATGGATAAGGGGGCAGTCCTGCTTGTCTTAAAGTGATAAACTATTTGGGTGGGGGGTCTTTCCTAAATATGGTAGCTTATAATAGTATTGATTGCTCTGTTGGATAACCTTTATCAGTTAGTAGGGGCGCAAACTTTTGTTTATTCCTGATCTCTCCACTGTTTTTTTTACCTTTGATGATGGTATCTCTGGTCTAACTCTGTGGATTGTGATATTGTGGGCATTGTTTTACAATTGTTCATCCCTTTTGGGGGGCAGATTACAGAGAATTGCATTAAGACAACTCTTCTAACCGTGCTAAATTCTATCAGTAACAAGGATCATTTTTATTTCCAGTGCTATTTCGTATCCACCTGAAACTGCTGGATGTAGTCATTAGGGGATTCAGATGAGAGAGATATAATGGATGACATTCTGTTCTATTTTTCCATTACAGAGGAATGTGAAAACAACATGTACAACCTTAGATCAGTATTTGAATATAATGGTGAGCTGGATGAGGGCTGAAGCTAAATCCTGATTAATTGGAAGCACTATTGTAAGTGATTTCACATTTCAGTAATCAGGCGATTACAAACTTTGGTATGGATGGAGTTGCCACTTCACATGAAGAAACCAGGTGTGGAGGGAACTCCCAGCATCACTGTCATAGGAGGCCCACAATGGACTTCTGTGACTGAGAATGCCTACTACCAGTTAGGCTGATGTACAAGCTCCATCCATATCTAGACAAGGAAACTTGGCCATCAAGTTCCACACACTGGGAACCCTGAGCACACTGTGTCGCTCTCAGGTTACTGGACTGAGGGACTTTAGTAGGGTTGCCAGATGAGTCTCCACATTTTGTGAGTGTTTCCAAGTTGGAAATGAAAGCAGAAATTCTCCAGTTTAGTGGGGGCCACCTTCAGGCAAGAGAAGAAAGCTGTGTGCAGCTCTCCAGCTTACCTAGTAAAGCAACTTGCCAAAGAACACTCCAGGCATCGGATCTATGGAGTTAGTTTCCTCTTTCCCAGCACAATCGTTGTTAGTACCATGGGTCTGTAACCATTCTGCGTTCCACCACCATATTGAACAGATTAGAAGCAAGCAGTTGAGATTGATAGTTCTTTATCCATCTTCCAAAGTAATTTCACTTTGATTTGGGAAAAAGCCTCTTAGCTAAGATTTATGTTTTAATTCTGAAACTAGAAAAATATCTTCTCTCTCTCTCCCTTACAATATATGTGTTGAATGACAAGCTGTAGTAACAATGGTTAATACTTAATGAAGAATGCTTAATACCACCTCCAAGGGCTGTCCCTAGGCTCAGTTTTGGCCCAGAAATTCTCAGGCCTTGGACGATGTGTTAATATTACATCTGTACTGGGATATTATACATAGCAGGAACAATTTGCTGGGCAACATTTATAGTGTTAGCATTAATGTACTAAATCATCTATAAACTGAGAACTAATGAACTCAAGGAACATGCTCCTTTTATAAAGACCTCCCATAGTATGAAGCTCATTACTATGGCTCTGTGGATGTTCACACACCAGATTGGTACACCACTAATTGGCTAGAGAAGTAATAATACATGTTTAGAAAATTTCCTCATGTTACTTTTTTACATAATTCTCGAAAACCACCTCTGTATTATTTGTCTGGTATTTAGAAATTGCTTTATGTTGTTTTCCTGAGAAGCGCTCTGGAAGTCTTGGTGGAGAAAGATTCCATTCTTGAGTGACTGCTTGGCTGATTGAATCAATCAATCCAGTCAGAGATAACCGAATTATTTAAAGCAAGCTTTTCTCGTAGAATTCCTCCTGCAGTTCTTGAAGGTAACTATGCTCCTATTGCTTGTAAGACAAGCTGCACTGTCTGCTTCAGAAAGATAAACTGGGTTCTTTTTTGCAGAAAGGCTAGTCTTGTGATTCAAAGCATGCCTTGCTGTTCATTCTCCTCATGTGGTAAGGTCAATGTGAGAATAACAATTTCACTGGATTTTCAATGTTGTATTCTACTTTATCTTTAAAGAATTAGTGCCCTTTACCTTAAAACTATTCAGGGTAAAATGATTTTATTCACTTGTCCTTAGCATCTGTAAATGTAATTCTATAACACATGAAGTTTGTGATTTATTATGGAGGCCAGACTTTTTATTCTTTTTTCCTTATTCTTTTATTGAGTGTTTGACTGATTTGCATCATAGTAGAAGTGAATGGTAGGAGGTAACGAAACAGATTTTCCAGAAGAGTATAATCGAATACAAGTGAGTTGTGCCTGATAACCTAATATGTTTTTAAAGCCTTTTTAAAAGCAAGTTTAGTTTTTTGTAGCCATGACACATGTACTCTTTCTGCTTACCTCAGCTTTGTGGAAAGGAATTGCATATTTTCAGCTGCAGTTAAACATATAATGTTGATTGTCAAACAGAGAAGGAGGAGGGATGCGAGCACTTGATTAAGCAGAAGAAAAATGTGCAGATTTAAATATGCCTCTGTAATAATCATAATGCCAATGGATTCTTTCCCTCTGAGATTGCCCACAATAATTCAATACAGCACTCTTGTGGCAGCAGTAATTGCAGATTGCCTGCTGTAATCTGTTTATTTAAATGCCATGTTCTGCCTTCAGCTGTGTATGCAAGAAAGCTTTAATAATAAGGCTGCATTTTTTTTATTAGCCTCCCTAAAATTAATATTGCAGCATTCAAATATGGCACCAGATGTTTATTAAAGCTATATTTTAACTACATCCTACATGGTATCAGAAAATGTGCCATCTCAAATCCCTGCCAATACTTACAGTTTGCTATTTTATTCTCTCATCCAGCAATTGCTTGGAGAAAAGAAACGGGAGTACCCAGTCTTGTTTTTGCTTGTAATGCTTTAAAACTTCGGAAAAGCATCACTAGAAAGCGAATGGAAATGAACAAGACTGAGGATAAAACATAACTAAGCATAACAGAGCATGCTTCGTTTTGCTGAATTTTTAAAAATAATCAATCTTCCAAGCAGAACTTCATTTTCTATTTCCTAGTGGGCATGGTGTCCAGCTTGAACACTAGGGAGTTTATCGCACTACTAAAAAACCAGTCTTACTTCTCCCGAATTGAAGTCTAATCGGGATGCAGCCAGGTTCTATTGTCTAGATTTTTCTGTTGAATCCACTGTTTCAAATGGAAAATCTCCCAACTTTTAACCTGCAACCTGGACCATCTGTCTTTGGAAACCAACATATGATCCATTTGTGTTTTTCAGAGGACACAAATTGCGTCAGCTGAACATATGAAAAGTTGGCTCTCAAGTTTAAGCGAAAGCTGGTTCCTACAGACACTTAATATATAAAACCTTTATATTTATCAGTGTTTGAACTGGTCATGGTACGCATGCACAATCCATTGTCCTCCACACACACATATACTGAGTCCATGGCACTATGTGAAGTTGTACCTCATGGCACCAAACCTGATTCTGATACCGAACTTCTTCAGACGGGTGCCCTTCAATGATGCTGGACTACAACTTCCAGGATCCCCTTCCATTTTCCATCAGGGGAACGGAAAGGAATGGATTTCCCCCTCCTCCCATGATACCTCCACATACCCTCAAAATCTGTTTCCACAAGGCTGGGAAACCCTCTGGGATAAATTGGGTCATTCAGAGAGTAGGAGAAAGGAAGAAGATCCAGTTTTACTAGCAAACATCTGCTAGTACAGTGTTTGGACTTAATTTTTACTATGTTCTCTAATATTAGGGGTGGACAACTTCAGAGGCCTGTTTCACACCACTTCTAGACCTCTGGCAGTTCAGGCATGTCCACTTTTTGGAACCAATCACAACAATTACATTTTTATTATAAAGTTTTTAAAAATCTTATCTGGAACACACCTTGAGTCCCTTTCTGGGAGAAAGGCTGCATAGAAATGAAATGAAATAAAATACCACTCTTATGCACTCTGTTCACAAGTTCAGGAAACCGTTGGGAGACATGAAGTGGTTCCTCCCTCCCTAAAATGTGATGTTTCAACATAAATGCCAACTTCATTCACATAAGAGATTGACAGGGAATAAACCAATCAAAAGAAAGGGAAGAAAAATAGCAAGCAATACCACGTAATTAATCAAACCCTTAATTTAAGATGCTAATAAATCACAGTGTGATTAATAAACAACATCAACCATCACCAGTTACAGCTGTCTCCCATATTAATCTCAGGGTTCAGGTTCAGACAATCAATAAAAATCAGGTGTTGCATCTGTCTTCAGTGGAGGCTATATATTTGTGACTTTAAGCTGTCCTTTTATAGCAAAACATGTATTCTGTAAAATCTTTACATTTATAAAAAAATTTCTGACTGTATAAATCAGATGATTGTTTGTTGGCCATCACGGCTGAGTGGCCAGGAACTGCCATATCCCAGCCCAGTAACATAGTAGAAACAAAATGGAGTTCCTTCTTGCACAGTAAAGAGAAGAGGTTGATGATGCTTCATAAAACAGCCTCTGAAACATGATTGGCTTAAACCAGGCCAGACTTTCACACGATCAGGTGAAGAATGAGATGTCAGGATGTTGTCTGGGTGTCATTCTCTGGAGAGAAGTTCTATCATGCTTTAGTTACCATTTTTTAAAGTTGCTAGAACCACCCTACATGGGTTTCCATACATCTCCACAATGCAGTTTCTGTTCCAATTTCATTCTTCCTCTTTCCTTTACTCTTTTTAAGGCTTTTAAAAGCATGAGTTATTCCTGGTGGTTTTTTGTGGGTTTTTCGGGCTATGTGGCCATGTTTCTAGAAGAGGTTCTTCCTGACGTTTCGGCAGCATCTGTGGATGGCATCTTCAGAGAATGTTTTGCCTGGAAAGGAGTTGGGTACATAATATTGTGTGTCTGCTTTGATTACTGCTCAGGGGGTTCCCAGCAGACAATGAGCATTAATCGAGCAGACACTAACCTCCTTGCAGACCTTCCCAGCCTGGGGCCTGCCATTAGCAACAGAACAATACACATGCAAAGCACTCCTGCCTCTCCAGGTCACACAATATATCTATAACCCAAGTCCTTTCCAGGCAAGCTTTCTCTGAAGATGCCAACCACAGATGCTGGTGAAATGTCCAGCAAGACTCTTCTAGAACATGGCCACATAGCCAAAAAAACCACAAAAAACTATGGGATGCTGGCCATGAAGCCTTCAACTATTCCTGGTGGCTGCAATGTGGCTATAAAGATATTCTACCACAGTTCTGATGCTAAAATGTCACTTTTTCAATTCGAAATGCTTAAACCTTTCCAAACTCATATAATGAGGTAACAACATGCACAATATCTTCTTAATGGCTGTGAGAAAAAAATATCTTTCTGACTACATGATGGGTACAAATGATGCTCACCATACAATGCTGCCCTTGACAGGTCTTCTTAATGTTCTTCTGCTCTTGGATTATAAAATTGGAAAAAAATATGCAGGGGGACTTAGATATTTCATCTCTTAACTGTTGAAACTGAGTTTGGCTGAATAAAGAAATATGACTTGTGCAGCTCTGTATAAAGAGAAGGTCATTTCTGAAGGAGCAGCATGCAAGAAGCCAATCTTAGCAAAAATGGATAATGAAAAAACAGCTTATGTTTTTCTATGGTGAGGATCAAAGTGTTGCTACCTTCATTAGACCGTTCCTGCTTACATCAGGGTCTTCTATTGCATCCTCTGCTTCGCAAATGTCTGCCAGGGAGTATAGATTACATATAGAAAGAAACCATAACCTGTATTCCAAATATGTGTTTAATAAGACTATGTAATATATGACAATGTAAATTGGACACTGATTGTCTACTGTTCATATAGCAATTTTGGAAATATATATTAATTTCTGCTTGCATTTTGGAATGAATACTACAATTAAATAAATATGGCTTTTCATTTCTTTGAAAAATTTAGGACAGTGTCTTTTTAATGATCTGAAAATAAATTTAATAAACAAAAATGGGTTTTCACATGTTTTCAAGAGATGAATGCAGTGATGATCCATTGATGATCTACTGTAGCCTTTCCAGCACAGGATTGTTGGATTACAACCATCAGCCCCAGACAGCATTTCATACTTTCCAGTTTGACAGTGAAAGTCCTAATTAATTCTGTCATCCCACTTTTTCACGCTACTTCTACAAATTCCCAGTTTTCTCTTCTTCTCACTTTCCCTCTTTTCCTCAGCTTCAGTTATTACAAACTGCAGTTCAAAGTGCACGGGGTTTGCATTATTTAACTTAGCAATAAGAAGCAGATGGGCCATCCCAACCCCCCCACACCAGAGGCTGGTGGAGCTGGGATGGCTTTTGCTGCCCTCCTACTGGTGGAGACCAGGGCAGTTAAATCATGCCATGGGTTGTTGCCATGGCATGAGGCTTTAGGGGGTGTGTTAAGCTTTAAGGGCATGCTTTGCCTGTCATCCCCTGGGTTCTCCTTCCTGGATTAACCGTCGAAACGACTTGGGTTGTTGAAGGGTAAGTGTGTTATCTTGCAAGTGATGCTGATTTGACTCTTATGCAATATTCATGGCCTGGTGTGGTCATTGTTTGGTCAGCCATACTTCCTCAGCTGGTGACCCTCTTGCTTTGGATAAGCGGGACGGCTGGTTTACAGAGAGATTAAAGAGCCCTGGAGGCCCAGGCTATGCCACTATTTGCCCCATCCCCAAATTGGTTTCAACCGGCCCAAGCTCTCCAGAGCTGATGGCGTCCACCTTTCTGATTAGATGATATCTCTTAACAGACCTGCATAATTGTTTAAAGGAGGTGCTCAATGCCGTGGTGGGAGATAAGGGCTAAGTAGACACTTGCCCATATCTGTGGCATAAATCTTTGGATTTGATCTCAGCGAGCACCTTGGATACCCTACTCGTGTTAGGAAAATTTCTGGAAGCACCTCTACAGGCCTTGCGACCTGGGGGGTGGATGAAAGAATGACCTTGGGTCTGGCGGAAGGTGTACCCCGACTTTAATCTTCGCAGATTGGGAGGGACTTCTTCCTGGGCTTCCTTATGCAAGCTGTCCAACGGCAACCCAACTTATGGACTGTCATTGAGGACCCAGTGTTATCGTCCTTGATAAGCTGCAGAGGTAGTCCTGCGGTAAGACACCGGTATGCAGCTTTCCCTGTCTCCCACATTTGTTTTGGTTATGATACTAGTTGCAGTTCCATTAAGAACTTAATAAATAGGTCAATAAATGGCCCTGTTTTTAACCCATACAACTTGTGTCAGTCCTTTATTCCAGGGGTAGGGTAGCAAGAGGGGTGTTTGTGAAATTTTGCTCTTCCAAGAGGCTCAGGTAGAACAAATGGCTGCAACCTCTCAATGCTTGAGTGCTCTGACTCATTAATAACTCTTGCAATTTTGACCACACTCTGACATTACTTGGCCACACATGTACTAAAATATAGAGATTAAAAGTACACTTAATCTTCTCAATAAGAATTAAGAAAAAAAGTGTAAACAGATTTTGTGTATTTAGGAAGATCTTAAGCAATGCCAATGCCAACCTTCCAGCATTTCATGCATGAAACCATGACATGTGGCCAAAACAGATGTAAACAGATCAAGGAACCTTACCAACAACAGTATCTAAATAATATTAATAACAAGGAATTAATTAGGTGTACACTGTGTGTGCAAACAATTATTAATGGCACAGTCAAACAAAGTCTAATTATATATTCAACAGCAATGTCTCAATTATATTGGCTGTACAACTAACGGGCAAGCACTGATCTTCTTTGTTGTAGAATATAGTATATTACACTTTGGTTGACTGTGCCATCAGTAATTGTGCGTGTGTGTATATATATACATATGTAACCTTCATTAATTTTCATTATAAAAAACACTGTTGTTGGCAAGGATCCATAATCTGTTTACATCGATTTTGTTCACACATGTCACAGTTTTTACATGTGGAATGTTGGAAGATTGGCATGGCTTAAGACTATTTGAATACACAAAATACAGCACTTTGCTCCCACAGCAAAGGCTTCCTAAGGACATTTATGCCCCTTATGTATATGCATACTATCTTTTACATGTGATTTTATTTGCATAGCCTGTGACCTCTCAGTATCACACAAGGACTGACTTTGATTTAATGTAAGTGAATAGTAACAGTCTTTATAATTTATTATAAAGTTCCATCAGGGGCTAGCTACTGAAGAATGAGGCTCCTCCCTCCCTAAACTGTCATCGTTTTGGCCTCTGAAGGGAGAGAGTAGGCTGGCCCCAGTACCATCAGGGGTAGCCCTGAAGAAGGAGGCTCCTCCCTCCCTAACTGTCATCTTTCGGCCTCTGAGGAGGGAAGAAGGCCTGGCCCAGTACCAATCGGGTAGCCCTGAAGAAGGAGGCTCCTCCTCCCCTAACTGTCCATCTTTCGGCCTCGAGGGAGAGAGTAGGCTGGCCCAGTTCCATCAGGGGCTAGCCTGAAGAAGAAGAGCCCTCCCCTCCGGTCCCATCTGCATTGGTCCAGGCCTCAGAGGGAGAGAAGAATTGCTGGACCTGATCCTCCCCCCTCACCATTCCCTTCTCCTTTTGTGTCGTGTCTTTTTAGATTGTAAGCCTGTGGGCAGGGAACTGTCTTTATCCCCTCTATGTAAACCGCTCGGATCCAGTGAATTGGGCGGTATATAAATAAAACCTATTATTATTATTATTATTATTATTATATTATTATTATTAATTATATTATTATTACTGTTGTAAGCCAAACTTTCTTCATTACAATACATAACACTGGTAAAAGACATAGTCCCAGTTTCCTTTTAGTCTGTGTAAGTATTACATCATATTGATCATAAGAGTAAAAAAAACCGTTTTGTTTTAAATAGTACAACCAATGATCTTTAAATTTTACCACTTTCTCTACACTAATCCCTAACTATTCTGGATTGATTAACTATTAAAACCTAGAGACATATATTTTAAGTGCTTCTGCTAATGTCTGTATTCAATTCCAAGGTTGAGGAATAAGAGTGTAGCAACAGCCATCATGTGCCTCCAGTATGCATGCATGTCCTGATACTCAGGATGCACATACCCATTTGGTTTGCACATTTGGGATTTGCATTCAGCCTTTAAATTTTTCTATGACAACATAATTCTTCTTGCATTTGGCAGGAGAGGATATATCTACATAAGAGTGTTTTAGTTATTCTACACTTCTTTAGCATCAAGAGAGCAGAACAAGCTCCATCTTATTCCTGTAGTCATTATAATTATTTGAATATGACTTATCGAGCTGATTTCAGAGAGTTGTATTGCCAGTGGCTACACATGCAATGAGTATTCCTTCCTCTCTGTCAGAGTTGTGCAGAGTTCCCAGCTC
>NC_056524.1:63719610-63724781 GCF_019175285.1 Sceloporus undulatus | reverse complement strand
TGGTGCGGCTTTTGGACTCTTAGGACGCATGCATCATTGAAATACCATACCTCCAAAGTGACTCGAAGCAGCTTTATTTTGGCCTGTCTGTAACAGGCCTTAGCTAGCAAAGATGCTTCATGGACCAAGTGGAAACATGAGTATGAAGAACCTGGCCACTCCCCTGAAAGATCAGTCATTTCCTTCAACTGTTTATGTGGAACCCTTTTTAACACAAGGAACTGACATGTTACACAGGGCCCAGTTTATTTTGGTAGAACATGATACATAAATCTAGATCTTGATAAAATCATAACTTCTAGAAGTTTATCGCATTTACCTTAGAACGGCCCCTCTTAAAGGGGCCATTCCTGGAATGGGAGGCGGTGGGGAATGCTGTATATCACACAGCGAGAATGCTGCCACCGCCAAGTGTTCCCCTTTTGTTCTGGGAGCATTCCCCAGGGCCAATTTTCAGGAACGCTTTCTCAAGCGTTCTTGAAAATCGGCCCTCTAGAACGGAACGGAAGGCTCCCAGAATGGAAGGGGAATGCTCGGCAGCGGCGGTGGCGGAGTTCTCGCTGTGCAATATACAGCGTTCCCCACCGCCTCCCGTTCCAGGAACGGCCCCTTTAAGAACGCCCAGAGGCCGTTCTAAGGTAAGTGCAATAAACTCCCTAGCCACATCAGTGAAACAATAGCTTATCTTCTGCAGCCCAAGTGGTATCTTTGGCTTGTCTAGCACAAATACCTGGGAGGGAAAATATTATTCTGGAAAACTTGCTGTTGTTTAGCAATAGGAGCATCAATATATTTGGCATACATCTGAAGGTACCTTTCTTCTTTGTTCCTCACCAGGACTATATATAGAAACCACTAACATAGCAGCAGCCAATAGTGCATGCGTCAGGACAAGGTCTTTAATTGTAGTTCATATCAGTGTTTGTATTGTAATACAGTATCTAATTTTACGAACCGTGCTAGTGCAGAAGCTCATAATATGAGCCATCATTCATAAAAATGTTGATTTGATGAAAGATGAGACATTAATGTTAAGCTTATAAAACACCAGGGGACATATATTATGATGATGTATCTCTACCCGTGGTATGCCAAAGGGCCTCAGAATCATTAAAGATTTAATGTTTAAAAATTATTTTATGTTGGCAATTTTAACTTCTCCACCACAAAATCTAATTTCACCACTGGACATACTAATCAGACAGATTTGTATTTCTCTAAATAAATAGAAGAATTTTTAATGTTTTGCTATCTTAATTTTTTTTTAAATTACTTTAAATAGGACTTAATGATGGATGGATCATTAAGTAATGATAGAATAAGGAATTACCATCCTCAGATTTTGACTAACTATTTTATCTTCTCTAGCCGATCATTACCAACCTAGCAAAGTCTCCCAAATGATCTATTACAGCTTCTACAGATTTTTTTTTACTGGTTTTCAATGTGCTTTGGGTATAAGAGAGACATTAATAACTAAAGACAGACATAGATGGCAAGTAACTCAGGAACTGTGAGTGAAACTCTGCAGGAAAGCCTTGAGAACTATCAATAAAAATGACTTACCTCATTTCTATTCAAAATGACTGATTTGATCTAAACCTAGGTAAAGACATCTAATGCATTCTGATTACTGTATTGGGGAATTAGGTGATAAACACATCAGAATGAAATCTGGCTTAATTGAATATGGGGGAAATAATAGCTGGATTAAAAACATTTATTATATTAAAATATATATTTAATTATGCATTAAAATTATGTATCCATATATTTTATATATTTTAATTTTAAACTTTGTGCCTTTAGGGCAGTTTCTAAGAACACGTGGAGAATTGTAGATTCAGAGTAGCAAAGAAGTCTCTGATGGCTGCTGTGTCAGTCAGGGCACACAGACCTTTGAAATGAGGATTAGAACTGTCCATTAATACATGACTGATGGAGAGCTTTGAATATATTCTTTCTCTCTGGTTTGGTAGTTTGGTAGTGTTTCATGGGAGAAGATGTAGGAACTAAGAGAAGTAGAAAATCAGCCATTAGTCAAGTGTAGTCAATAAAGGGGATAATATCATTTGGACAAGATATATGAAAACCCGAGGTCACTGCTAACTGAAAGTACATTCAGCTCTCTGTATCCACAGATTCTGCATCCATGGATACAACCATCCATAACTTACACACACACACACACACACACACACACACACACGTGGTGTAGTGGTTTGAGTGTTGGATGTGACCCTGGAGACCAGGATTCAATTCCCAGCTCAGCCATAAAACCCACTCTGTGAACCTGGGCAAGTTTCAGGGGAAGTCAATAGCAAACCGCCTATGAACAAATCATGCCAAGAAAACCCCATGATAGCTTCACCTTAGGTTTGCCATAAGTCTGAAATGACTTGAATGCACACAACAGCAACAACAAATATAGATAACCTTGATTTTGCTACTTTATATAAGGGACACCATACTTGACATAGTATATGAATAAATTTTTTTTTGTTTAATGTGTGTATTTTCATTCACACATTCATGTACAATTGGCCCTCCGTTTTTGTAGAGGATCCATTCTGGACCCCCCTCACTTGCGAAAATGGAAACTCGCCGATATTTAAGCCCCATTGGCTTGAATGGTAGCACGTTCAAGCGAGTATGTACACCGCAGGCACATATCCCATTTAGTCTCACTCTGTTTGCCCCCTGTGGATACGCAAGGGGCACACATTTCAAATCCATGAAATTAATTTATAAATTCTTAAATATATATTCTTACATGTTGTTCATATACATCCATTAAATATTGTAATGCTGTAAATTATGTTATTAAAATAATGTAATGATGTTATATTTATTTGCTATAAAGCACTGGAGAACTGTACATTATCTGCTGCCTGTAGTATTGATGTTTTGCTATAGTATGTTTGATATTGTGCAGTTTTAGTAATGTAGCAATTTTTATTGATGTATGTTTGGCATGAAAGAGACTGATAGGGCTGAAAGTGTGAAGGGTGGGTGTTAAAAGAAGCATATTTACAGGCAATTGATGTCAGACTTGAATGAGTGGTTGTACTGTTTGGACAGATGGGGCACAAGCCACCAATCCTTCTACATCTTGCCCAGCAGGGTTTACACAATGGACTTTTATCTTGCAAGAAACAGAATCTTTTCTGCTAGATTCTTTTCAGGAAATGGGAAGGAATATAATCTTGCCCTTTGCCACGGGGAGCTTGCATTGTCTTGGGCTTGCATTTCTAAATGGCCAATCCACTTGCTGGGACAGTTATTTACTAGTCCAAGACAACTCATTCCCTTACCTCATTACAGAGTTTCAGTACTAGCATTGGTATAACAACTACAATCATGGATTGATAATTCAAAGAACTTGGAATCTAAATGGTTATTAGATTAACCTCTATCCACCATCTTGAGGGAGAGGAAGGCAAGTCAGTTCCAAGAGGCCTTGCCTGAAAGAAGAAGCCCTCTCTCCAGGCCTCTGAGGGAGAGCAGATCTGCTGGGCTTTCCCCCTTCCCTACTGTCATTCCCTTCTCCTTTTGTGTCTTGTCTTTTTTTAGATTGTAAGCCTGAGGGCAGGGAAATGTCTAATTAACAAACTGTAAGCCGCTCTGATAGCCTTGGCTGAAGAGCAGGGTATAAATAAATAAGTATTATTATTATTATTATTATTATTATTATTATTAGCTTTGAGTTGCTGCATATCTACATTTTGGCTGCATCCAGGAGATTAAGTGGGAGGGAATATTGCATTTTCAAATATAAATTGAGATAGAATTTTATGGGGTTATTTATTTATGGGATTTATATTCTGCCTTTCCCCCCAAAATGACATTCAAAGCAGCTGATTTTGCTGATTTGGAGGCTTCATAATCTAAACATTATTTTTCTAATCAGGCAATTAGTTCATTTAGTAAGAGCTTAATTTAGTTGAAGGATCCAGAGTATAGCATAAATGCAAACTTGATTTTGAGGGTGTGCATTTAGAGGCTCTTGTATAATGTCTGTTCTAAGGAATAGTTGTAAAATACTGCTCTGTTGCCTACATATAGATCCAGTTAATTCCATCATTTTGTAGCATAACTGTGTGAGAGGCCCACACCAACTATAACAATGGCAGTGTGCTCAGAATTCAGAAATTGTTTTCTCTTAATAATAATAATAAATAAAAACTTTATTTGTATACCACCCTTCGAAACATCAGGGCGGTTCACAACAATAAATATCGCACATACAATACCAATATTAAAAACAATACAATTAAACAATAAAAGAACTTGTGCCAAATCACCAGCTACTAACAGAGGGGGGAGAGGGCACTCAGGGCAAAAAATCAGGGGTAGGCCTGCTTGAAAAAGAACGTTTTCAGCCCCTTCTTAAATTGGGCCAGGGAGGTTGCAGAACGGAGCTCAATGGGCAGCGAGTTCCAAAGGGTAGGGGCCGAGGTGGAAAAGGCCCTTCTAGTAGTATTAACTAATCTAGCCTCCGGAACTCTTAATAGATGCTGCCCGGTGGATCTGAGTGTGCGGGGCGGATTGTACGGGGAGAGGCGGTCCTTTAAGTACTCTGGGCCCAAGCCATTTAGGGCTTTATAGGTTATAACCAACACCTTGTATTGCACCCGGAAGCGGATAGGCAGCCAATGTAGGTCTTTTAAGTCCGATGTTATGTGACTGGTCCTAGGTGTATTAGTGACCAGTCTTGCTGCCATATTCTGCACTAATTGCGGCTTCCGGGTATGGTACAAGGGTTGCCCCATGTAGGGCACGTTGCAGAAATCTAACCGAGAGATTACCAGAGCATGTACCACTGTTTCTAGGTCCCCCTGGCTCAGGTAGGGACGCAGCTGGCATATCAGCCGAAGCTGATAACAGGTACTCCTGACTGTCGCATCCACCTGAGATGTAAGGTGAAGCAACGAGTCAAGGAGCACCCCCAGACTGCGTACTGAGTCCTTCACAGGAAGCGTGATCCTGTTCAGGACAGGTGGAACCACTGCCATCCCCGGGCCAGGAGAACCTATCACAAGCACTTCCGTTTTCTCTGGATTCAAGCTGAGTCTGTTTTCCCTCATCCAGCCCATTACCGACTCCAGACAGGCCACGAGAGGAGAGATGCCATCCCCGGTCACTGCATCAGTCGGAGACATAGAGAAAAT
>NC_056524.1:63716170-63719510 GCF_019175285.1 Sceloporus undulatus | reverse complement strand
AGTGGCTTCCGACATGATAGATCACGGCATCCTCTTGGACCGCTTGAGGGGGTTAGGTATTGGAGGCACTGCATTGCAGTGGTTCCGGTCCTTCCTCTCAGGCAGATCCCAGAGGGTGCTGCTCGGGGACAGCTGCTCCAGTAAAAGGGAGCTCACCTGTGGGGTTCCACAGGGTGCTATACAGTCCCCGATGTTATTTAACATCTATATGAAGCCATTGGGTGAGATTATTTGTAGTTATGGAGCTGGGTGTTATCAGTACGCTGATGAACCCAGATCTATTTCTCTGTGTCTTTTTCGTCAGCCTCGAATTCTAATGGCATCTTCTCTCTCAATGAATGTCTCCAAGCAGTAATGGGCTAGATGAGGAAAAACAGGTTGAAACTGAATCCGGACAAGACAGAGGTGGTCACGGTAGCGGCCCCGAAACCAAGAATTGGGTTACAACCTCCAGTCCTGGATGGGGTCACACCCTCCTCTAGTGACTGTGTTCGCAGTCTGGAGGGGGCTCCTTGACTCGTCGCTCCTGATGATAAATCAGGTAAATGCGACAGTCAAGAGCACCTGTTATCAGCTTAGGCTGATACGCCAACTGAGCCCTTTTCTGGAAGTAAGGGATCTCGAGACTGTTGTACACACGCTGGTAACCTCATGTCTAGATTTCTGTAATGCACGCTACATGGGGCTACCCTTGTGCTTGATTTGGAAATTGCAATTAGTTCAGAACATGGTGGCCAGAGTAGTGTCAGGAGCATCGAGGAGGGACCATATTACTCTGGTATTAAAGTCCCTCCACTGGCTGCCTATTAGTTTCTGGGCCCAGTACAAGGTGTTGGTTATCACCTTTAAAGCCCTAAATGGCTTGGGTCCAAATTATCTCAGGGACCGCCTCCTCCCATATAATCCTTCTTGCACACTCTGGTCCTCTGGGAGGAATTTGCTGCAGCCTCAAAGATCTAGGCTTTCGGCTACCTCCCAGAGGGCTTTTTCTGTTGTCGCCCCCAGATTATTGAATGACCTGCTGGATGAGATCCGTCAATTGACATCTTTAGACAGCTTTAAAAAGGCTGTCAAGACGGATCTCTTCTGGCAGGCCTTTCAGGAATAAATAACCCCGGCCTTAGGAACCCTGTTCTTATGAGAGTCCCCAAGGTCCTCCCCGGAAATGCTACCGTGGTTTACTGTTTTATTTGTTTTGTTTTGTTCTGTTTTGTTTTTGTCTTGTAATAATGTGTATGTGTTAATGTTGTTTAATTTGTTGGTTTTAATTATAATTGATTTAATAATTTTTAAGGGGGGGGAGGGAATTTTGATGTACAATGTATTGTATTTTATTGCTGTTAGCCGCCCCGATTGACCTCAAGGGGTGGGATATAAATAAATCATCATCATCATCATCATCATCATCATCATCATCTCAGGAGGTAGATCAAGCCCATGAAAGCTTATGCTACATCTTCTTTCATGCAGTTAGTCTCATAGGTGCTGCAAGATAATTTCAGACTAACACGGCTATGTCTTTGAATTCTACCCATCAAACAAGATAAATCTCACCTATACATGCATGAGCTTACTGATAGGATAGGAAGTTGAGGATATGAACCCCAAAATTGTCATTTGATAAAATAGTTATGCCTCACCTTCTCTAGCCTCCCTAGGTTTGCACAGAGTCTAGAGAAGGCAGCAGGATCCCTCTCATCCAGTTGAAAAAAAAATGCCATGGGATGGTAACTGCCAAGAGGCAGCTTCTTCCCTTTGTCCAACATCGTAGTTTCTCAAATGAGTGTTGCAAGCAGGGTGGTCGGGATTATAGCCAATTGTATTCTGATTTTTGAGGCAGCATTCACATGTAAATTTTTTACTTCTGTTACTTTTATAATCAGCAAGTCATATAGTTCATCTCTTATCCTAACCTCTAAAATCCATAAAGGAAGGAAAATGAAAAGTAGGCCATTGTTTGGCTATTAAGAGTTATTTGAAAGTAAACCTTTATATAGCAGAATGATACCCTATAGCAGGAAACTGAACATTCCCTTTCTGTAGGTAAGGGAACAGAACTTAACATGTATCAGATTGCTTCTCTCCAAGCCAGCTTTGTTAGACCAGAGGGCACCCGAAAAGCTGGCAGAAAGATGTACAATGAGCTGAAATTGCAAGCAACTGGGGGGAAAAACAAGTTGAACATTACTGAGAAAGAGATTAATTTCATGCTCTGCCAGCATTTCCCAGTCTGATGTGGAGGGAGAAGTTATAGAGAAAATCATATGCATGTTATAGTTATTCCCTTGAGTGTGATAGTTGAGGAAGTGTATGAAGAATAAGGAAAAGAAAGAAGAAGGGAGGAAAAGAAGGGGGAAAAGGAAAAGGGGCAGGGGAGAAGAAACACTTTGACAGGGTTGTGAAGTGACTAGAGTTCTGCAATACTAGGAAACAACTACAGTGCCAGATGACTCAGTAGTAACTTAATGGATATGGCTTATCATGATGTGTGATTATTTATACAGACCTGGCTACAGGAACGTAGCTAGGATTTTAGGAAGGGGGGGGGGTCCAGACTAAGTGCCACCATTATAATGGGGCTTGAGTGCGGCGGCGCAGCAGCACACACTATTCATTTTTCTAATGGAAGGGTGGGGGTCCGGACCCCCACCCCCCCCCCCCCGGCTACATCCCTGCTGGCTAGATTGGAAGTGCTGTATATTGTACAGTCATGTGTACAGAATATTGTCCATCAGTTTGTGTACTATATGCATTTTGAGCTTCACACATGGGAAAAATTATCCTATCATCATCATCATCATCATCATCATCATCATCATCATTTATATACCGCTATTCCAAATTCCAAATTTGATCACAGCGTTGTACAGCTAAAAGTGATACAAGACAGCAACAACAGGTATCACCAACAACATATTAAAAACATCTCAATACAGCAATAAAACCTATAAACATACAAACAGTTAAAAACACATGAAACAAAACTAGCTGGGTAACAATTGCATGTCAGGGGGGAGAACAGCATAACATCAGAACACATGGGGGAAGGCTTGTCGGAAGAGAAAGGTCTTTAGTTTCTTCCTGAAAAGATCAAGGGATGTGACGGAGCGGAGCTCATCAGGAAGGGAGTTCCAGATCTGTGGGGCCGAGATGGAAAATGCCCTTTGTGAAGACGAGATATATTTCGTCTTGGGAACCCTCAACAATTGCTTCCCGACCAATCTAAGAGTGCGGGGCGGATTATAACTTGTGTGAAGCCTTGGCAAATAGCCACAACACCCTAATAGCCTGGATTCTAGGCATGGCTGTTTAGACTAACATTTTCCCCATATCCCACACG
>NC_056524.1:63713630-63716160 GCF_019175285.1 Sceloporus undulatus | reverse complement strand
ATTATTATTATTATTATTATTATTATTATTATTATTATTATTATTATTATTTTAAAAAGCAAGCCTATAGCTTTTGCAGAAGCTGAGATATGGGATACAAAGGGAGGCAGTTTGAGTTAAACTGAACCGGTAAGAAATAAGTCCATCTTATTTCAGGAGTGAGGGATTGGACAGCAATTGGTGTGACCAACAGAGGGAAAGGAGGAGGAGAGGTGTTACACAAAAAGTGGGGGTCCTAAGAAGACACTCACAAATAATATTTAATAGGGGAATTAGTGTAGCTCAGTTAAATTATACCTTTGGCTAGGACAATGTTCAGCCTGGAATCTTAACCCTCCCCCCTTTTTTTACGGGTTCCAGATCAGACAGAACTCCAGAGGCAATTCCAGATAGTTGTTTATGGCTTTTGCAGGCTATGTGGCCCTGTTCTGGAAGAGTTTATTTCTGACGTTTCACCTGCATCTGTGGCTGGCATCTTCAGAGAATGCTGGCATGGAAGTAAGTGGGGTATATATACCGTGTGATCCTTGGTTGAGAGGAAGTGATTTACATGTTAATCTGTGGGTTGGTCTGTTGTTGAACGGCAAGGCCTCAGGGAGGGAGGATATGCAAGGAGGATTTGTGTCTTTTAAATTAGTAATCCATTGTCTGCTGGGGTTTTCTTGGTCAGTCTGTAGATCATTTGGAGGTTGTGTTTCCTCATCAATTTTCCTATTCTGTCTGTGATTGTCTGAGGGGAGAGGAAATGTATTTCATACCTCCCTTGGTCTGCTCCCTGTGATTTCGCTCGGAGGGGGAAAGGAGCCGGGAAAGGAAAAGGGGGAAGATAGAAAATTAATAAGATACATCTTGATGTGAATATATAGACTTTGTTGAAATGGATCCAAATAATGATAAATGAAAGATAAAGCATTTTTAAAAAATGGTCTACCTCCACATTTATTTGTTTTGGGAGTATGGAACAACCATATGAACTATCTCCTCCTACATATTTCCTGCTAATTAAAATGTTCATTGGACTGCAAAGTCTCCCCATAGTTTGCTCCATATCCCAACTTCTACAAGGGTTAGATATCTACATTTTAAAATGAAAAGTTGGAATCCAGGCCAGCTGTGGTCCAGAGAGGCACTTGGTGGCAATGCCTGGAATCTGAATAAAACCTGACCAAAACAGGCATCAACCAAACCCTATCACTGATGAACATTTGATACAAGAATTAAATAAATATGGGACTCAAAACTATTCTGATACAAGTTCAGTCAAGCCAAATATCTTCAATGGGTTAATAACTGAAGTGAGGTTTGCTCAATATCTCGATGAAACAGAATTAAGAAATAATACAGATTTCTGGACATTAGGCTTTCTTCCACTGATGTCAGTGGCAAAGTTCCATCCTTAATGTCTTCTTCTCCAAAGGAAAGGTGTTAACAAGTTAAAGGCAAATAAAATATGCTTATCTAATTAGTGGAAGGAATAGAACATTTACAAAAGCAGTCAACAAACATTACTCAGCTAGAAGTTGATTAAACACAGTCTACTAAGACGTAATACCAGTTGTAAATGGCTTAACACATGTTTTCTACATTTCCTGCTTATCTGTGGACATACATTTTCATCCAAGGATTTCTTCTTTGCCTTTGCCGGTAAACTTAATCATTTTGATTGTTATGTTAACATTTCCCAATTCACATTCCTCTTTTGAAAAAGAGGAAAACATTGGCATTCACTGTAAGGTCTAGCTTCAGCATTTAAAATGTGCCATTCACTGTTAAAGGAGGAATACTAACTGGATCAAGAAAGATGACATAGGAGATTAATGCATACAGAAAAACCAGCAGGAGAAACTAAAAGACAAAGAAGTTTATCGCATTGTCTTTGTTCCCGCAATACATGTGGGATGTAACTTGAAGATGGTGAATCTTATCACATTTTCCCATTGCTGGGGAGTATGCAGCCCATTTGCAATCTGGGCTTCTGTTGCATCTTTTCAAGAAAAGGAAAATCCCATTCTTGAAAAGAGTCAGGAGGAGCCTGGAGAAGCCCAAGTTGCAAATGGACTGTGTATTCCCCAGCACAAGGAAATGCAATAAGATCTACTTTCTTATAGGGATGCAAAGAATATTCTCCAAAATTCGAAAATTAGTAGAAATATGTCTAATTCGAAAATTTCGAAAGCATTTTATAGAGAAGAAATTCTGATCACTTCTCGATCATGAGTAAGAATTTTGATTTTTAATCATTTCCAAATGAAGAGAAGAGAAGAAACTTTCAGCTGACAATTGGATGGCCAGGATTTGGGTATTTTGCATAAGAAACACTACCACTCATCCTGGGTTTTCCTTTGTTAGGGTGATTCCCCCCCCCTAACTTTGCTCACTCACAGCTTTGCTTTGAAAAACAAAAGGGGAGGCCATCTGTCCTTTATGCCATGCTCTGCCATTCAAATTCTCACAGAAGAGAAGAAGGGTGAAATCTTAGCATTGGATCATCTCATCCAACCCCATTTTTGGATACATCACATTCTCTTAT
>NC_056524.1:63711466-63713530 GCF_019175285.1 Sceloporus undulatus | reverse complement strand
TGCTTATATGCATACATTTTCATTTTGCACACACAGAAAAAGAGAAGTATTTTGAACAAACCAAGTCTTTTGCACTATAGAAAAACACAAAAACAAAAATATACCAAAAATATGCAAAACTCTTGTGATCACATCTGATTGGTGAGAAAACTTTTGAAACAGTTTTTTTTTCTTGCATGGAGAAATGAAATAAACAAAGACTGACATTGTGAAGTTGATGGCTTTCACAGCAGGCACCCATAGTTTTTTGTGTGTGTTTTGGGTTATGTGGCCATGTTCTGGAAGAGTTTATTCCTGACATTTCACCTGCATCTGTGGCTGGCATCTTCAGAGAAAAAGAAAGACATCCTGGTTCATAGGACTATAATATTGAAAGTGTGTGTGTGTTTTTAAATTTGTTTGCTTCTATTTTATACTGAACATCAATTCTTTGTTAAACTGCATTTCCTAAAGCTTTAAATTTATAAATGGTAAAGCTGAATGCTAATTCAAAACGGAGGAAAATGCTCTTTGGTTTTCACCTGTTCATCCTGACATGCATTGCCAGAAATATAAGACATCTGACACAGTTTCAAAGGAATGTTTTCCTTTTCAAAGAAATAAAGGCTTTATTTTCAGACTCTTCAAATCCCTATCTAAAAAGAGACATTTACTCAATGGCCTGGGGTCTGAGATGTCTGTGTTTGAAATAGTTTAGTTAACACATGTGTTATTCCTTTTATATGTCTTTATAAATGTGGTTTAATTTCCATTATGAACTTAGACTTCCTTCTGCCAATTGTTGCATTTCACTACTTCCAAGTGAAGGTGATGGAAATTATGCAACTGCTCTCTCAATAATTTGGATCATGTTTCAGAAGTAGGCTTTCAGGATTGATCCTAAATGCTATTTAGTCCTCCTGGTCATGGTGATGGAATGGAAGAAATTGATCACTGCTTCACCAACTGCCAAAAAGACCTTTAAGGGTCCATGTATGCTTCATTCTAGTAAACAGATTCTATGATTTCAGGAGAGCTCATTTAACTAAACACAGGCTTGCTTCTCCATGGCCAGGACTAGATTAAAACATTGTGCTACTTGAGGCAAAGGCAAGATGGTTCTCCTCACCCATTTCTATGCATGAAGGACAATTTGACTGGCAGACGAATGGCAATGGTGACTCCACAACACCTAAGGCAGTGGGCTAGTTTAGAGGGTCAGGTCAGAATTAGTTGCATACACAGCCCTCTTCCAAGAGAAGGGAATAGATAGGGAGCCCATGAGAAACAGCTGGGAAAGGCCTTCTGCAATCCCCTTTATATAGTTGGCCAGCTGTGTCCATGGATTCAGTCATCCACGGCTAGAATTTTTTAATTTTTTTAAAAAAAAAAACACACACACATTCCAAAAAGCAAACCTTGATTTTACCATTTTATATATGGGACACCAATTAATGAGACTTGATCATCGACAGGTTTTGGTATCCACTGGAGGTCTGTGAATCAAATCCCAGTGGATACCAAGAGCCACTGTCTAGGCCCTTTCTGACATGCTACTCACTGCTATCACCTGAGGCTATAGAAGTGAAAAGCAGGCAGCAGCCATGCTTGTAACAGACCAGTTGCAGCTTTCGTTATGTAATTTGAGGCCAGCTTGCTTTGTATCAAATCCACAGGGGAAGGCCTGTTATGAGCATGGCTGTTTCTTGTGCTTCCTACTCTCAGTGGATGGAAAAACAAATTCAGGATTACAGACTACTATTTGCCTCAAAAGATAAAAGCATATGCAACGTAGTTGGGACCCGGGCATTGCCTGCATAACTTGTAACTATTCCATTTTGTCAGTGACACTCTCATTAATCCTCTGTTCCACTTTTTTAGTAGTGGCTTTTAAAATATCCCAGTTTCTCTCTTCTTCTACTTCCTTTCCTCTTCCTAAGCTTACTTCAACTTCTTCAAACTGAGTTCCAAATGCGAATGGAGTAGGGACAGCGGAGGGGGGGGGGGGGGGGGGGGGAGGGATGGAATCCTGTCTTTCTTAGGGGTGGAACAAACCGTCCCTGAGAAAGCCAAATTGAGGCAGTG
>NC_056524.1:63699561-63711441 GCF_019175285.1 Sceloporus undulatus | reverse complement strand
TGCCATGCAGAAATCCAAATCAAAGCATCCCCAGCAGATGGCCATCTAGCCCTGCTTAAAGATCTCCAAGGAAGGAGACTCCACTACACTCCGAGGAAGGAGTGTGTTTCCACTGTCGAACAGCCCTTACTGTCAGAAAATTCTTCCATGTTGAGGTGGAATCTCTTTTCCTGTGGCTGCATCCATTTTCTGGGTCCTTCTCTGGAGCAGCAGAAAACAAGCTTGCTCCCTCCTCAATATGACATCCTTCAAATATTTTAAACAGGGCTATCATATCACCTCTTAACCTTCTCTCTCCAGGCTAAACATCCCCAGCTCCCTGAGTCATTCCTCATAGGTTCGCTGAGTCTTCCACTTGTCCCATCTGAATAGAGGATACGGCCAGAAATGAATGTGAAAATCTAAAAGCATGTTCCATTTTTTAGGCATGAAGCCTCACATAATGGTAGCTTAACTTTCGTTAAACTTCCTTGTACATCATTCAATCCAGGTCAGTCCTGTCCACAGTAAACCATTTTTAAAGTGGGAGGAAATACAAAGAGGGCAATGATTATTGGTTGCTTTCTTGATTCTTCACTTTGATTCCTCCCACTTAGATGATACAAGGATGTATCATTGCCTTTCTTTGATTTCTACCTACGTTAAAAGCAGTCACTGTGGACAGGACTGACTTAGACTGAAATAAAGTGGCAAGGAAGTTAACATGGAATGAAATCAATTTACAGCTAGAAAATGAAAAACTCAGTGAAATTAGTTTTGATCCCCTCCATATCCAACACAAGCACAATAAATCAAACATGTTTAAATTATTTTTTGCCTCAAGAAAAGTAACATAGGCCTGTACAGACTGCCAAAATAAGCTGCTTCGGGTCTCTTTGAGGGATGCTATTTAAATGATGCATGCATCCTAAGAATCCGGAAGCTCGCAGCAAAGCTGCACTCCGGTGCTTAGGACTGGAGTGTGGCTTTGGCGCGACCACCAGACCTTAGGACCATGCATCATTTAAATAGCATACCTCCAAAGAGACCTGAAGCAGCTTTATTTTGGCAGTCTGTAACAGGCCACAGAATCATAGAATCATAGAGTCCAGTCCAACCCCCTGCCATGCAGGAAATCCAAATCAAAGCATCCCCAACAGATGGCCATCTAGCTCTGTTAAAGACCTCCAAGGAAGGAACTCCACTACACTCCGAGGAGGGTGTTGTTCCACTGTCGAACACCCTTACTGTCAGGAAGTTCTTCCTAATGTGAGGTGGAATCTCTTTTCCTGGAGGTTGCATCCATTGTTCCGGGTCCGTTCTCTGGAGCAGCAGAAAACAAGCTTGCTCCCTCCTCAATGTGGCATCCTTTCAAATATTAAACAGGCTATCATATCACCTCTTAACCTTTTTTCTCCAGGCTAAACATCCCCACTCCCTGAGTCGTTCCCATAAGCAAGGTTTCCAGACCTTTCACCATTTTAGGTCGCCCTCCTCTGGACACGCTCCAGTTTCTCAATGTTCTTTTTGAATTGTGGTGCCCAGAAGTGGACACAATATTCCAGGTGGGGCCTGAACAGAGCACAAACAGTGGCACTATTAATTCTCTTGATCTAGACACTATCACTTTATTGATGCAGCCTAGAATGCATTGGCCTTTTTAGCTGCCGCATCACACTGTTGACTCATGTTCAACTTATGGTCTACTTGGACCCAATCTCTTCACATGTACTTTCATTCAGCAATGTGTCTCCCATCCTATATCTGTGCATCATTTTTCTGCCCTAAGTGCAGTACCTTACATTTCTCTGTGTTGAATTTCATTTTGTTAGCTGTGGCCCAGCTTTCTAGTCATTCAGGTCATTTTGAATTTTGATCTGTCCTCTGGAGTATTAACTATTCCTCCTCAATTTGGTCATTGCAAATTGATAAGTGTCCCCAAGTCTGTCATCCAGGTCATTGATAAAGACGTTGAATAACACTGGGCCCAGGACAGAGCCTGTGGGGACGCCACTGGTCCACTTCCCTCCAGGAGGAAAAGAGCCATTGTTGAGCACCCTTTGGGTTCGGCCGGTCAACCAATTACAGATCCATTTAACAGTTCCTTTGTCTAGTCCACATTTTACAAGCTTGTTTTGCAAGAATGTCATGGGAACGTTCAAAGCCTACTATAAATCAAGAATACTATATCCACAGCATTCCTCATCTACCAAGCTGGTAATTTTATCAAAGAAAGAGATCAGATTTGTCTGGCATGACTTGTTCCTCTGAAACCCATGTTGATTTTGTGATTATGGCATTGCTTTCTAGATTTCACAGACCCTGTTTAATGAGCTGCTCTAGAATCTTCCCTGTATTGATTGTCAGACTGACTGGACGATAATTGTGGGGATCCTCTTTTTTCCCCTTTTTGAAGATGGGGACAATGTTTGCCCTCCTCCAGTCTTGCTGGGACTTCCCTGTTCTCCAGGAGTTTCAAAGATTACTGCCAGTGGCTCCGATATTACATTTGCCACTTCTTTTAATACTCTTCGATGTAGTTCATCTGGTCGTGGAGACTTATATTCATTTAGATTAACAAGGTATTCCTCTACTATCTCTTTACTTATTCGGTGCTGAAATTCCTTAGTCTGTCCTTTGCTCCATTATCTTCAGGTTGAGCACCCTTTGCCTTTTCTGAGAAGACTGAGGCAAAGAAGGTTTTGAGTAATTCTGCCTTTTTTCTCGTGTCTCTGTTCAGCATTTTGCCATCTTCTCCACGCAGTGGCCCTACTGTTTCCTTCTTCTTCTTCCTTTTGCTGCAGACATATCCAAAAAAGCCCTTTTTGTTGTTCTTAACCTCTCTAGCAAGCCTGAGTTAATTCTGCGCTTTAGCTTTTCTGACTTAACCCCTGCACATGCCTGCTATTTCTTTGAATTCCTTTTTTGTGATTTCCCCCTTTTTCCATTTCTTATACATGTTCCATTTCAACTTAGCTGGTTGAAAGTTCCTTAGTCATCCATCCTGGTTTTTGAGACACCTCCATTTTTCTTTCTCACTGGAACTGTTTGAAATTGGGCCTTCATATCCTCTTTTGAGAAACTCCCATCCGGTGAACTCCTCTCTTTAGTATTTCTGACCATGGGGACATACCCTCAAAACTTCTCTAAGTTTAAACTGAAATCCGCTCTCTAAAGTCTAGAATGCGTGTTTGACATGCCTGGGCTTCTCCTCTCCATTGTAATAACAAAATCCAGGAGAACATGGTCACTTCCACCTAAGGATCCCACCACTGCACCCCATTAACCAGTCATCCTTGTTTGGTTTTGGATCAGATCCAAAATAGCTGGACCCCCGACCTTGTTGCCTCTTCCCACCATTTGGACCTGAAATAGTCGCCAGGCAAATGAGGAATGATTTTTCTCTTCTCTTCTGCTTATCTAAGAACTACTGTTAACGCATGCACTGATGTTTTTTGGTTTGGCTCTTAGGCACTATTCTCTTTGGGGATCTTACAGGTGGAAGGCTTTAAAAATGCATCAATTAACCAAAGTGGCTCCAAGTAAAAAATGAGGTAGAAGGACAAGCTAATGTCATAGCAAAAAAAAATTATTCTTTTTTAAAAACAGAAAAAGATACGTGCAGAACCTAATAGAACGTTTTATACCAATGCAAGCTGTGTCTCAAAAGTAAAAGAGGCAAAAAAGTATAGGGCCTAAAAACCAATCAATAGTAACCAACCTAGAGGCAGGAGGTAGAGGGTGTAGCCTAAGCTAAGCTAAGCTTTATTTATTTATTTATTTATTATTTATTTATGTAATTAACCCCATGTACAAGAACAAATAAGATTGCTTCCAGCCGATAATCTGAGTAAATCTAAAGTAACATTTCGTGCACCGGCTCTAAAAATATCAACATAAATATTTGCTACTTGAACCAAACTGTGAGGTATGCTTCCATAGCAGTACATCTACTGAAAACCCTTAAAACTACACAGTTGGTACTATGATTCCACTTTAACGACATACTACGCCCTGAGGGGAGTCTGGATGAGGTAGCACGGGGGCTGGACTGGATGGCCCATGGGGGCTCTTCCAACTCTATGATTCTATGATTCTATGACTGAGGTAGAGATTCGGTAACTGAACAAATGTTATGATGTTCAGTTTGGGGCCATATAGAGACATGTTCACCAGTTCTGTGCAGGAGGTTAGAAAAAAATTGCTTAGAGCTAATTGTCAGACCACTGGCTATTACCTGCATATCCTCTCCCTCCCTTCAGCCATCTCCTATGAGCAACCAATCTCTCTTTCATTCTCATGCTTTTATGTTTCCTAATCAGAATGAAACCACAATTAAGTCAGGATTTGCTTTGTTTAATCTAATCCCAAAGGCCCTACTTGGGCCTAAAAAGAAAAAGTGGACCAGAGACATGAGAGATCCAAATACACACACACACACACACACACGGTTGTATTACGAACTGTCATAAGTTCCTCTTCAGCAAATACTCTTAGAGGAGTTTATGATAAAACAGCAAATATGGAGGGGGGGATGCAGAATGACTAATAAAAGAGTACACAATGGAGAAATAAAATAAAATGTTAGAGTCAAAATACAAGTCATGTTCATCATCTGGCTAAGGACCCCACGTGGTTCCTGTTGGCATGGCCGAGGCAAATGTCCATAGATCAGTTGTTCAATGTTAGTTTAATGTAATGTGGAAAGTATTTATAATATATTAGAGCCTATGACTGTCAATGGCCAGCACTTAACCTTTGTCTCCCAAACAACCTCGGATTTTTGTTTTTGATCGTTGTTGATTTTTTTTTTAAGTGAGGCCAGAACATGGAGGTATGATGATGGCCCACACAACCCAGAAACAGTTCTGAGTATAACATAGCCATGTTCAGATATTTAGTGTGGCTGGCCTTATGCAGAAAAACCTTAAGAGCTCTGTTGAAGTATGCAGGGCTAGTTCTCATTCTAATTTTTATCAAGACTGATGATTAAAAATGTGTTTTTTATATGTAGAAACAACTGGGATTAGAAAAGGCATCCAGTAATCAGGACGATCTGAAACCTATATTTTACTGAGCACTAAACATTTTTCTCCATGTTGGAATATCAGTTTCTACAGTATTTCCACCCAGTGTTTGTTCTTACATATATTGAATTATGTTAGATAGCTACATGTGCATGCCAGTTTAAATATACCTAACGGGATATACCCATTTTCACCTTTATTAAACACACATATAGTTTTTTCAAAGGCTTTTTTAATGCCTTAGTTGCTTTTCTGTGGAAATTGAGCCTACCTGGACAAATTGGAAAGCTGCCATACCTGAAAACTGTGCTTAGCATTTTATCTTTTTCTCAGATCTCTGCTAAAAGTGTAGAAGTAACTTAAGAAATCAATACTTGTCTTGTTTACTTTTTCAAAAGCTAGGAAAATGTCATTATCTCTTAAGATCTTAATGTTCAGGGACTGATAACATGTACCCCATCATCATGTTTTTAGGCCCCACTCATTCCCAAGGATTCTTATAGTCATTCTGGCTGCTAAGCCAATGGCACCTCTTTGGGTTTTTGTCTTTAAACAAGCATGAAAGAAAATATGTGTAAAGTACAGATCTTGTTTGGGAGCCATTAAGAAATCTCCCAGAAAGACCTATTGGCTCTAGAATAAGATATAGGGTTTTGTGTGCTTTATTTTAATGTAGAAATGCCTTGTTAAAGGCAGAGCACGAATTGCTTGACATTGTTGAATTTCAGCAGGATGGTGCCCCTTGAGTTTGGCAATGCAGTCCTTTCAAACTCCAGTATTTACCCATCCCTGCATTTGATGATTGCACAAAAGGTTTTTGCATGGAAATGTAGGAATTGTAAAAAAAAAAAAATTGCAATGTTTTTCTTAGCAAAACATGAATGATCCTAGTTCAAATATAAGAGCCATTAAAAACAAATTCTTCCTTAGGGAGTTAACATCTAATGTGATGGAAGAAAATCCCAAACTGAAAGACCAAGACCAAGAAATGCAACAAGTTTTAAAAGCCTCACCCCGACATAAGATTCCTTGACATTCAATCTTGGACCTAAGTAACCTTGAATACAGGTTTGTCCTCTACCAAATTTGTTTTACAGCCCTCCTGAACTGTCTGCCTCCCTTCTCCTGTTTGTATCTGCATTGGGAATTACATGGTCCAGCAAAGTGAGTTGAGGTTAAATACCACTAGACTGCACATGTAATCTTCACTGTAAAAAAGAATAAAAGAAATAGAACATTTTAAGAAAACAGTATGGTAAAATACATCACAGTCTCACAACCCATCCAGACAACCTCAGGTATAAACTTATACATAAAAATAAGTTCTCCTCCTCAACATAGGTAAAGAAATAGAAATGCTTTGGATGGTGATCTTTAAAAAATAGTAATGATATGCAAACATGCTTTTCTGTGGAAGCCTCATGGCAATTTTCCAGAAAACTTTATTATTATGTCTTTCTTGTCCTTTCTCAAATGTTCAGGACACTGGCCATACTTCTAAAACTTTCTCATGGTCTTAAGTATACAGTACTGGCACCATGTACATCAATAGCACAAGTTATTTCTTTGCAATTAAGAAATGTCAAGATATTTTTGTTCAATATCTATATTCCCTCTACCTCAAATGAGCCTCATTTAGCCACTTATTGGGACCCGCTGTTTGGCTATGTTAAAGATATCACCACTAGGTTTTCTTCGAGGTGCATCTTAATGAGTGATTTTAATGCAAGAATTGGACCCTCAAATGACTTTCTTTGTGAGCATTTCATGATTGATCCAAGTTTGCCACCCTTTCCCTTAAATCTCCCTCATGTTGGAAAGGATTTAAAAGTCAATAATAATGGCTCATTCCTGATTAATCTTTGTATTAGTTACATCTTTTTAATATTAAATGGTTCTGAAGGGTTCGCAAAAACTGATGGTTTTAACTCCCCATAGGGAGAAGTACTATCGAGTATGTGATAATCAGTCCTGATTTGTTGAATTTAATTGTTGATTTTGAAATTTGTCACAGGACTGAAAGTGACCATTTGCCTTTATATGTCTCCTTTGATATATCTGAGCCAGTTTCTCCATCTTCTAGGAGAGATTTAACAGCCCATAGATATGAAAGATTGAAGCGTATTCATTGAGATCCTAAAATGGAAGATATTATTAGCATTAGTTTTAAGAATGTACAGATTTTAAATGGTTTTAATGTTTTAACAACTAGCACTAGGATAGATGATGGCTTGTCGACTTATATGGATATTGTGTCTGTCTTTCAAAATGAGGCCTCCTATCCCTTCAGTCATTTTAAAGGTAGAAGAACATGGTTCGATAAGAGTTGTCTTATCTGGAAAAGGAATTTAAGACAAATGTTCCATCAAGTGCAATAAAAGACTGACTGTAATTCATGGCCGGTTTGTCTGCCTTTACCCTTACAAGCGTTCTAGAAGACTTTTTGTCTAAGGGGTGGCTAACAGTAGGGCAAATATGCTTTAAATCAATAGCGCAGCAGCTAATATGGGGATATACTGGGGTTGGAGACCATCTGTCTCCTCAGATCATCTGTTGGCCACACGGACACACCTGGCAGGAGATAGTAGTGATGTTTCAAATCACAGGAGTCACTGTCTGCTAACAGCATTTTAAGTTAGAATGAACCCATTCTGGTCCATAATTTGTGGGTTCGCCCATTGGCCTTTGTGGCCCAGAATGTTCCTGGAGTATATTTTCAGTCCCCAAAACAACTATTTCAGTCCCTAAACAACACTTTTCAGTACCCAAACAAAAAATTTCACCAGTCATATCCAGGATCCGACATGTCCAGGGAAGCAAAGACTGTATGAGACCTGCAGGACACTTGGTTCCAACTCTGATCTGGAATTCATAGAGTATACCCACACTAACAGTTTAAATTAAGTACTATAGTATATTTTAATCTATGTTTACCCCTTCATGCTTGAGAGGTGGGTAGAAATAAAAAAATCATCATCAATCACCACCACCATCACACCATCATCATCATCACATCATCACATCATCATCATCACTCACTCATCGGTGCAATTGAATCTAATCTGGGTTAGATATCAAATTTTAAAGGCATTATTTAAGGTGTCAAACTTATTTGGAATAGGTGTTCATCATCAGTTGGATCGCTTCATAATACTGGATTACAACCTTGAACTGACTCATAGTTCACTTACTCAAAAAGATTCTAGCTCTCCACTGAATCTTTAATATCTTTAAATTCCATGGTTGCCTTTAGTAAATCCATAAAATCGGTAGTGGTGGAGATACTTTGAATTTGTAGTTTGATGAGTCCTATTCTCTGCTAGAGAACTTAGTCCATTCTCCTGAACAGCAGGAGTAGAATGCTGAGTATCTTAACAAATTACAAATCCCATGGTTCTTTAATATGGAAGCATGACTGTTAAAGTGCACTAAACCTGCTATAAATTGGTAGTACAGTGCACCTTCGAAGAAGCAGGTAGTACCACTTCTCTCACAACCAGGATCAATACCTAGTCTATGAATTGGCAGAAAGTATGCTTTAGATCTCTTACAGAAATGTTTGAGTTGGTGCACAACATGGGCCCTTTCATACACACAACTATAATACAAGATTCCTCCTTAGGTTGCCTCCTATGGAATCCTTTAATTGTGTTTTTAGAGAGGGGTGTACTTAGAATTCTCAACCAGATAATTCTAGTACCTCATCAAACTACAATCCCCCAGGACTCCATAAGATGCAGCCAATTCATTTAAAATGGAACCCGGTGCTATATTTGTGTAGTGAACAAGGAGTCTGCTTGGACCAACAACTCCCTGGTAATATGCCATCTCACCAACTAATAACTCAGTCTATCTAGCTGGAGCTTTAACTCTCTGATTTTTTAATGCAAATATCAATGCCAGGTTTTTCATAAAAGAATCGACAAGAGACATTTCTGTGTATGTGGTCATTTCCTTTATTTGCTTCATGAGAACAGCTGTGTTTTTGGGGGGTGGGTGTGTCGATTGCCAGGAAGAGAATTCGTTACTTCCACTAGGAAGTTGATTGACTGAAACCAGTTCCTTTCAGGACAAACTGGATATCAGAGTGACAACTTGATCACGTACACATGTGTCCACTCTTGATATCACTAACCATTCTCTGAATGAATTATCCAAAAACCCAGGTGCCTCCCTAAACCAATTTGCAAACCATACATGGGAATGCACGTTTAACAATGACTTCAGATTTCTAGGCTGATGAGAAACATACACACACCCTTCAATGAAGTTCTTTCTGTTAAAAAAGGGTATGTCAACTGTAATGTGTGCTTCATATTTTCAAACTAATCACATCCTTTTTGAGGGTGCTTTGCAAAGCATCGTGTGTCACCTACATTGGTTATGGAATCATATTGAAAAGGATTAGCTGCCTGATAACAGGTTGTTTTTATAAAGGACTTTTTTAAAGGAAGCTAGGACTTGAATAATTTCCCAGTTTTAAACATGTTCTGACTGAATCAGAATATATATATCACACAGTGTTGTGGTGGTTTGTGTGTATATAAAAATATAAATACCCAATAGAAGTGTTGTTTTTGTGGGAATAGCAATAATGTGGCAGTGATTCATTTTCATAAATGTGGCAGGGAATCAATTTCAGATATAATGGATAGTGTTTAAAGACATTCATTTAATGTGCCACAAGAGGGCAGTTATAACAAAGTAAACCTATAGGTAGTTCCCTCCCCCATTATCCACCAGACCTTTCTCTGTCAATCTGTATATTGCACTTAGAAACTTAACTGAAAAGATTTGTATGGCTATGCTTCATTTAGGTTGGCTTATTTAGTTTTTAGTGTCAAAAGGAAGAGCCCAGACTCACCCCAAGGCGGACTGGCAGGTTGCCTCATGACTTGGAGCACCAACAGGGGGTTCCTCATTTTTTCCATTTTTCTCATAGAACCCATAATGTTTTGTAATAACTTTAACTGAAAATCGATACATGATTTGTTAATTTAATATGGAATGAAAACTTTTTAGGTAAATTATATATTCACATGAACTGTAGTCACTATGCATCCCACCATGGGCCCCAGATGATTTTTTTTAAAAAACAAAAACATAAATACTCAATATCTTTTCTATAGGGAGCACAAGCATAAATTTGGCATTCCCTTACCATAAAGTTGGTGAAAACAGTTCTCAGGTATATCAGATACAAGGGATAGAGGAAAAGATGGATGTTTAGCTAATAGCTGAATCTTGAGAGCAATCAGAGAAAATTGTACCCAATCTATGAAAGTAAGCATTCTAGGTTTGGAATAAAGGTTTGATATTTAACAGTCAACAATACTTTTAATCATAAACAGAAAAATACAAGCTATAATTTAAACAGTGACACAAGAAAAAAAAGAAAGAAAAAACCTTTTAAATAAACGCCAAAAGTAATATAAAATTGGGAAAAGACAATGACAGGAGAGAGTTCATAGCAGGTGAGGTAAACAGTAAAGTACCAAACATCACTATGAAAAAGAGTTAGGAATTAATTTGTTAAAAATATTTTATTACCCACTGTTGTTATTGTGTGTCTTCAAATCATTCCCACATATGGCAACTCACAGGTAACCCTAACATACGGCATTCTGTCAAGAGTTACTCAGAGAGGTTTGCTTTTGCTTTCCTCTTGAGATAGAGACTTGCCCAATATCAGCCAGTGGTTTCCCATGGTTGAGCAGAGTTTGAACCCTAGTCTCCCAGTGTCCAGTCCAAAACCAAACCACTATACCAAACTTGTTCTCATATGCATTATAATTGAACAATATGTTAAGTTTTATTATGGTTTAATTGCTAAACCAATTAATTAATTGATTTTAAATGACACCTAATAGTGATGCATTGTCTTAACACTCAGGGGTCATTCAGACCACCTTTTACCCCTGATCAGGAACAGAATTATGCACATGAAGTTCATATCACCCTGAATCTCCCACAAGCGAATCCGAGGCTTTCCACAACCTTCGGGCAAATGCCTCATAGTACGAGTCATTTGGAATCGGGGTAAAAGCTGTATCTTTTGGAAAAAACTGGGTTCGCAAATATGAACTTGCCTCTGATCATGATTGGGACAAGTTCAGGGGAGGGATTGGGCAGAGTGAGGGCAGAGGGCGGAACTGGAGAAAGGGTGGCAAGAGTGGCGGAGGAGGATGAGGAGGATGAAGGAGCCGGGGGGGAGAAGGGGCCAGGAAGGCAATCAGGGTAACGGAGCAGGAGCAGGAGAGGATAAGGGTCCAGTTCAGGGAGGGAATTAGGTCAGAGGGAGGGCACAGAATGGAACAAGCTCCCTCCGCACCAGGCAGCTTTCTTTCTCTCTTTTATTTTTTAAAATTATTTTGACAGACGAATGCACATGTTTTTTTGCTACAGGTAGATAGATATAGAATAGAATGTGCTGCCTGTCTGTTCACTTACCCTTTCAATTCCTGCTTCCAGCAGCAGGCACATTGCAGAGGCTTTTTTTTCTATGTGAATGCTACATGCGAATGTTACAACTGTTTCTCTTTCCAGTTTGGCAAATTGATACAGAATGCTTTTGCTACTGCCTGTAAGCAATTCAGGGGTGCTGAGGGAAAGCAAAGAACATGGCACCTTTTCTGGCATTCTGAGGTGAGGAATTAATTAATTATGAATTATTATATTATTATTATTATTATTATTATTATTATTATTATTATTATTACATGTGTATGAGCCACTCTGGGGGTGGCAAGGTGGGAAGATGCAGGATGCAGAGATGGCATTAGCTTGCATTTTGGGGTAAAAAACGGGGCCAAGGGAAGAGCATAAAGTGACCCAAAACCCATAAAACACACAACACACACACACACACAACACA
>NC_056524.1:63665364-63699536 GCF_019175285.1 Sceloporus undulatus | reverse complement strand
ACACACACACACACACACACACACACACACACACAGAGGAGGTTTTTAAATTTGACAAAATATGCGCATGCTGGCGCCTGGTTTTTTAAAAAAAGGAGGGGGGAAAACCACACTTCCGATTACCCAATGGGTGCAGGAAACGTCACCTATGATGAAAACGGAACTAAATTTGATTGACAGCAAAGGCGCCTTCATTTTAAACCGATTCCTCTGCAGCAGCTTAGAGGGCATTCAAGGTTAAAATACCCTGATTGAGGTAGTGGGCACTTGCTTCTGGAGGGATTCGGGGAGGGCAGGAACCGAATCTTCCCAGTTCCTTCCAGCACAAAAAGGCCAGTATGAATGGGGCCTAATTTTAAGCTTTACCTGAAATTTGTCATTTTAGACACTGCAGATGGGAACTAATTTTTCCATAAAGGGGTTGGCTACACTATGTTCGTGAATTTAATATAATAGATCAGCTGACATTGTACTAATTTCATAAAGGTGTCAAGGAATTTTCTTTCAATAAATAAGACATTTTGGTGCTCATCAGCGCAAATGACATAAGACGGTGTAATTGTGAGTTCCTGGAAGCCAGTTTCAGGTAGCTCAATACAAGGCTGAAAGCCAGGAGTACAAAGCAGTTTCTTTTGAAAGGCTACCTGTGTCATAAGTATGGCCAGAAAGACAGATGAAGCTGCAGAGTTTCAATATGTGGATGAGACAGTAGAGAGTGTAGAGAATAGGTACAAATACCAGGATCCATTTGAGCCAGAAAGGAACATGAGTGCTGATGCATAGAAATGTGGCAAAGAAGATTGCTAGTGGCAGTGGTGCAATGAGAGCTAGGGTTTATCCAGTTAATTCTCTATAGTGGCTATAGGTGAAACAGCCTCTGATTGCTTAGATGGAAACAAGTTACATATAGGCCCTGAGCATATGTTAAAACATGATAGCCTGTTAAAGAGGACAAAGGGCCATAGTAGAAAAATGCACCTGCCACACAGACATCTGGAGGGGAACACTGTGTGTAGACAAATAGATATGTTCTATTAGTTCCAGATAAATGTATAGAGGACTCCACATTTAGAAGATTCTCATATCAGAACAGATACATGGAATTTTCAGGTAACACTCAGAAAGGAGCTGAAGCCAATACCTCAAAAGAGAGAATCAGGATTCAAGACGACCTTGACAGAATGGAAAACCGGACCAAAACAGGCATATCTTAGGTTGAGGAGTTCTTTTCAGGTTAGAAGGAGGGGCTGGAGGACGGACTCCAACAGAAAGGATTTCTGAGAGGGGGTCAGGACACCCCAACTGCCTGCCCTTTCTTGGAGGCAATTAGTGGCAAGAGCAGAACCAGGGTCCTCCAACAGGGATCTGAGACCCCCCTCACACTAAGGGCCCGTACAGACAGGCCAAAATAAAGCTGTTTTGAGTCACTTTGGAGGCATGCTGTTTAAATGATGCATGCATCCTAAGAGTCCAGAAGCCACGCCAAAGCTGTGCTCTAGTCCTTAGGACTTCTGGCTTGAATTCAGGATTCGGGGTGCCCCCCCCAGATGTTATCATACCTAAATTGCTGCTGATCTAGCCAGGATGCCACCGCCTGGATGCATCCCAGGTCGAAGCCTTGCTCAGCTAGCAGTTTTTTCAAAGTTGGGGAACTTCCAACTTCAAAATTGGCCAGCTGAACAAGGCTTCAACCTGGGATGCATCCGGCTGGTGGCATCCCTGCTAGATCAGTGGTGATTTAGATATAGTAAAATCCAGGGGTATCCCCCATCCTGAATTCAAGCCAGAAGAGGTAAGCCATCTTATTTGTTAATGCAAGGTATTTGGTCTCTTCTCACGCTATCTAGATTGTTTCTAAAGTTAGTAGAACTACTCTTTGGGTTTGAACTTTGCCTGAAGACAAATATCAACTTTATCTCACCATAGGCTCCAGGCAGGGATGAGAATGGCAAGGAATGGGCCACGGACGAGTGTGGAATGAGTGGGAGATGCATTTTACTGCACGCAAAGTCCATCACTCATTCCATTCCGTTTCCCATCCGTTCCCCATCCATTTTAGAGGGGGCAATTTTTGAGAACTGTTCAAAAGAGTTCTCAAAAATCTCCTCCTCTGGGGATGGATTGGGAACAGAAGGGCAGGGAATGGAACGAGTGAGGGACTTCCTTGTGTGCAGTAAAATGCGTATCTCACTCGTTCTGTTCCCTTCTAGGCTCCTTTTGTCCCGCTCTCATCCCTGCCTGGATCCTTGTGCTATAAAGTTCTCTGTCTGCTTTATAAAACTGTTTGGACCTTGTGACTTCCTGTGTTGGACCCCAGCTGCCTTTAATTAACTGCAAGGTACTACACTTAAGCAGGGAAAAGGAAATGTGCAAATGCAAGATGGGTGACAATGGTACATTTTTCATAGACCACAAGATAAACAAGAGACAAATAAGCCAGTGCAGTTCCAAGCTGCATCAACAGGAGTATAATTCTTTCTGACCAAGGAAAGAAATAGTGCTACTATATTCTGCTTTATTCAGACTTCATTTTGACTACAGTTAATGGGCACCACATTTTACAAAAGATATTAACAAGTTGGATGTGGCCAAAGGAGGGTGACCAAAATGGTAAAGGATCTGGAAACCAAAGCATATTAAGGAACTGTTGAAGATACTGAGAATACTCATGCGAGGTAATATAGTACCCATCTTTAAGCATCTCAAAGGATATCATGAAAAATGGATTAGGTTTGTTTTGTAGTGCTCTGGATAATAACATATAATAATAATATAATAATAAAGATAATAATAATCTGATCTAATTGATTCAAGTTAACAAGAAAGGGGAGTCCAACTAAACTTGAGGAAGACATTCCTTACAATAAGAACTGTATGACAATGGAAGAGGCTACATCACAAAATGGTAGACTCTCTTTGGTTAGAAGTTTTAAAACTAAAGTTGATGTCCACCTCTCAGCAATGCTTTAGATATGGATTCCTATACTGGCAGGGTATTGTATCTGCAGGTACCAATATAAGTTCATTTTCATTCATCCATTTTGCAGTTGAGGGCATAGTTATCTAATAGATCACCTTCTCTTTGCCTCAAATGTGAGATCTTCCATTGTTGTCTGCCCTAGCTGCCAGCATGTCAAAAAACAATGTTGGTGAACACCTGAAACAACTTTTTCTATAGTAGTACTTTAACTGTGAAACTCACTCTTAAGCAAAGTCAGGCTGGTTCTGTACTCTTGACATTATGGTGGGGGGCGAGGTGGGGGTGGGGTGGGGGTGGGCTCAAAACTGCATTATTCTGTCTGGCCTTTGATTTTTAGGATTGTTTTTAAATTGTTTTAAATCTATTTTTAAAGATGGTTGAGAGGACTTAAAAGCAAACAAACAGGACTTCTTACAAGTCTTTTCTGGATCCTGGTAGGATGCAGTTAATCACTAAATATAGTTAGGGATCATGAAAGTGATTTATTAATATTGTAAACAAATTAATAAATAATAATTTACATATTAGTAAAAGAACAGGGAGAGGGCTCTCATAACTGACGTAACATGCATTTACTTGCTGATCTATTCTTGGCATAAATCTGGTTCCAACCCACTGTATGCTTAACTGCCATATAACAATTCTGCCCTTGGACATTATGATCTATTACACCTATTGGGATCTGAATATTTTATGGATATCTGCCACATCTGCCTAGAGCTTTTGTATATATATATATATATATATATATTAAAAAAACAGCTGAATGAGTCATCACAATTTATTTATGATGTTGCAAAAGAAAAAGAAAGATCACATGGGAAAAAAGACCTCTACCAGAGAATTACAATTCTCATTTTTGTCTTGTAATTTCTCAAACGTTTGCCTGTTTCTCTAATGAATTGAGCAGGAAACTCTACCCTTTCCTTTGAATGACTCATGATGTAATACACTCACAGATTAGGAGGGGGACAGTTTGTCCAATGTGTTACAAGGCAGCAAGCAAAGTGTTTGGCTAGTTCCTCACATTTGCCTTCAGTGGAAATGCCACACTACATCATTTGTGCTAATTTTAGAATGAGTGCAGAGGGTTGGTGCAAGAAACCAAATTTCACTTAACACATTTGTAGCCATGTCTTTACTCTTTAGAAAATGTTCCTTTTGCTTTTTCCAATAACATGGATAGCTAAAAATGTCTTAAGGATCACCATTTCAATCAATCCTTAAGTCATTTAAAACCATGAGACCACATAATCGTTATCATTGATAGAGTGGCAATTTATGGAACAGATTGTGAGTTCAGTCTGCATCAAAGCTGAATAGAACTTATAGTGCACCATTAAGGGCTCATTCATGTAGCTTTAGACCAAGAAATAAACTGGGGAAAATGTGTAAAAAGTGCATTATGTACCAACTGCACATCCCTCTTCCACAACGGTAGAATTTTTGCACATCATTTTTGTATATAATAATCTCCACCCTTACCTTGGATTACAGTTATCAGTAAAAATGTATATATTTATTCCAAGCATTCAAATAAAGTAACACCAGAGTAGGCAGAGGGAAAAAGGACAGGAAGGAATATAGTTTTGTGACTGGCAGCTCTAATCATGGTGATTTTTTTAAAAAAAGTAAAGGATATTAAACTACACTGTACATATTTCACCTATGGTAAAGTTTAATGTTTTGAGATGTACTGAATTTGTTTTTAAACTGAGGTAAATACTTCTCAGTTTGATCCCAGGATTGGAGAAGGAATGGCCCTCAAAGCTGAATTTGGGCCCCTGAGGGCCTCCCAGGTCCATAGTTTTTTGAAAAATATTTAATGGAAGAGGTATGGTTTTCCAGGGGCATCTGGGAGTGTTGAACTAGGACACTGGAAGACCAGGGTTTGAATCTCCACTCAGCTGTGAAAATCTACTGGGTAACATCGGGCGTGTCAAACTCTAGCAAACCCCCTCTGAACAAATTCAAGAAAACAGCTTGATAAGTTTGCTTTGGGGTCACCTTAAGTCAGAAATGGCTTGAAGTCACACAATAAGAAGGGGGGGGGGGGGGCTAAAGCATCCCTCTAGTCCTGGATAATTTTTTGACCTTATCCTATATATTTAAATCACCATAGACACATTTAATGTAAATCTGCTTTCCCCCTTCTTTCCTTTTCCTTTTCCTTTTCCTTTTCCTTTCCTTTTAGCAATTTGTTTCCTATCACTTTGGCAATGTGTAAGCGGCCACTCAATTATAAAAACTTATGACATCTGAGCTCCTACATCACAGATGGAAGGTGCATCTGTCTGTAGAATTAATGTAACTGGGCACCACTAACTATGAAGTCAAAGGCTTTCATGGCTGAGGTCTTGCCATTCAACATTAGAACAATACACAGAATAACATGTAAATCACTTCTTCTCAACCAACAGTACAGTGGGCCCCCTCCATTGCGAGGATCCGTTCCGGATCCTTCCGCATATGGGGAAAAACGCCTATGGTCAAACACCATTGGCTGCAATGGGGGAGCGCTTCTGTGTTTGGTACGGTGCATGAGCCATTCATTCTCTCGAGGCTTAACCTTCCGTGTAAGGTTAAAGTTGCATGAGGCGCGTCCGCGTATAGTGTGGGCACGCTGTATATATGCCCTACTCTCTTCCATGCCAGCATTCTCTGAAGATGTCAGCCACAGTTGCTGGCAAAATGTCAGGAATAAACTCTTCTAGAACACGGCCTCATAGCCCGAAAAAACCACAAAAAACCTACTTTAACCTTTGTAGCTCCATCTTATGGAATCTTGAGATTTGTACTTTTACAAGATTTTAGCCTTCTCTGACAAAGAATGCTGATGCCTTACAAAACTATAAATCCCTGGATTCTGTAGGGTGGAGCCATGGAGGTTAAAATGGTATCAAAATGTATTATTTGTACAGTGTAGATACATTCATAGTTACGAATGCAGAACTACTTATAATTTCATGACCTGACTTCCCAACATGCCTTAACAGCCAAAAGCCCCAATGAATGATGGAAGTTTGTTCTGCTGGGAATCTGGGTGTAGCAGGATGACATTTCTAACCTCTTTGCACTAGCAATCTGCAGTGCTAGGAGGTCCTGCTTTTGGTTATTGGGGCACAGATTTCTGGCAGGAGGGTGCTGGAAACATCCTTCTGCAGCACTCTGATCACTAGAACCCCATTGGTTGGTATGGCAATTCTCTGTTAACGTAGATTTGGAGGGGGTATCTGTGAGCCTGGCAACAGGATACCAGCCTTGGTTTTCAAGTACCCATGCTTAAATTCAGTTGCTTGTTCTATCTATAATAAATCCAATAAACCAGTTGTTGAATGGTAAGTCAGCACTTATGTAAATCCAATTTGCATATCCCCCAACATTTTGAAGGTGAAAACTGGGACAGATATGGCCAAGATGGGAAAAGTCATTAATGAAGAAGAACACACAAGATAAGAAAGGCTGCAGCAGTTTGTTTTTAGCTGAGCCTACTAGGAAGGACAAAATTCAACTCCTTTTTCTCTCCTCCATGCTGATTTAACTGAATGCAAACTATTTTTGCACTTTGAACTCAGTCTGCAGTAATCAAAATAATTTGATGACAAAGAGGGAAAGTGGGATGAAGAGAACGAAACTGAGAAAGTGGGGGTGACAGAGAATTAATTAGAACTGTCCCTGCTAAACTGGGACATTTGAAGGGTAACCATTGATTCACCCGATCTACTCTAGTTAAGTCTAACAATTTGCATTTTCGTATTTTTCCATGTGGCTATATAAAATCCTATAGTAGTGGTGTGATACAGGAGGTTTTTTTAACATGAAGAAAAAGTAGCCGATTTGTTGAAAGGTCTGTTATATGTTAGTTAATCACCTATAAGTGTGAATGAGGCTTTGGAAAAGGTACCCTTCCTGAAATTTATACTGAAGGAGGAATTCATATGCAGTATCAAGGCAGGTGCACTATCTGTTATTGCCTTTAAGAAATTGTATATTTTACATTGTAGCCATGGTAATCCTTGGCATGTGTTCTGTTATAGTGAATGTGTTTATTGAATCATACTTGTGGTTTTATAACAGTTTGGTTTCTAGCATATGCTGTTAAATTGCAGGAAGGAAAGTTGGCTGAAGAAAAACTACGATATGTGACCATGTCAACAGCTGAGTTAAAGGGCCATTTTGAATAACCGGGGTGACATTTGAAACGCAGGTGCTTTAAGGTGCTTGCGGCTTGTTCTGACAAATTCAGATGGAATGGGAACATAAGGTATAGAATAGACATGACTGTCAACAGATACTGCTTATATCAAATTCATTATTAAGCAGATGTAGGTCTTTTCCAGATGTTGTAAATGTTGCTAATCACTGAAGTATTCCTTGCTATAGTTATTATTTTTTTAAAAAATAACCAGATGTTTCTGTTGATCTTAACTATTGAGTGGCAATTCCCAGCATGAGCAACAATATTGTATTCTCATCCAAAATATGTTTGTTTTTAAGTTCCATGATATATCACAATGAAAATATCTCAAGGAACTTGTCTGGTTTGATATTTGTGGTTCATACTGGGTTCCTTGGTCATTCTTTCTTCTCTTACCTGTTACTGGAGGATGCAGATTTCCTTACAGCTTCCCTAATGAACTTTACAACGTTGTTCCTTTACAAAGAAGGCATCTTCATACCAACAACATCCAGAATCAATAGATTAGCAGAGGCACTGAATGATGATTAGCCAATTTGCCTAGAATATCATATGGTTTCTTTCATTGCCCCCGTTTCCTGCCATAATCTTTTATAGGGAATAAAAAAAACAAGCTAAGAGAATGAAAGGCTGCAAGTAGATATGAGTTTTCAATTATATTTTTTTTAAAAATTCAGATGAAATGGAAATTCAGATGAAATTATTTGGATGAAGTAAGTCCAAATCACAATTGAGCTGGAATAGGTTCACACAAAAATAAAAAATAAAAATAAAATAAAAACTGGCATGTTGTCAGAGGTCAATATTCTCTGGAATTTGTTGTCCCAAACAGCATTCAGGCCAATTAAGTTTGCATAAACTTCATTTATATATTGTTGTTGTGTACTTTCAAGTCATTTCAAATTTATGACAGCCCTAAGGAAAACTTACCATTGGGTTCTCTTGGAAAGATTTCATAGAATGATAGAATCATAGAGCTGGAAGAGACCACAAGGGCCATTCAGTCCAACCACCTGCCATGCCAAAACTCCCAATCAAAGCACCCCTCTGTTTAAAAACTTCCAAAGAAGGAGACTCCACCACTCTCTGAGGAAGTGTATTCCACTGTTGAACAGCTCTTACTGTCATGAAGTTCTTCTTAATGTTGAGATGGAATCTTTTTTCCAGTAGTTTTTTTTAGAGGGGGCTTGCCTTTGCCTTCAATCTGAATTGGTTTGAATATTGTCAAATATACGAAAGAACGATAATTGATATGAAAGAGTGGAGACCCCTTTGCCTGTTTAGTCCTGACAGAGGCCTCACCATTTGATTGGTGCAGCCTCCTTGCAGCATAAAAACAGGTGGCTACAGGCCACTTTTTTGGGGCAATCTGTCAAGCCCCATAGTTTTTCAATACCCTTTTGCTTTTTTACACATCTACCAACAATGGAAGTATGCACCTGGTACTTCTCCACACTTCAAACAAAGATTGTCTGTCTTTTTATAAATTTTAGCTAGTTTTATCAGCGTTAGATGCCATCTGAGATACATTTTAAACCAATTTTCTTTTACGTTTTGTGCAGCTATATATTTTATATTTCTCGTCCATGCTCTTTCCCATTGTTCTAATTGAATTGTGTGGCCAACATCTTTTGCCCATCTTTTGATTCTTTAATTACTTCTTGTTCTGTGTCCTATATTAGCAATAGCTTATATAATCTCCCTATAATTCCTTTTTTATATTCTTTCTCCTCTAGTATAACTTCCATTTCTGATTTGCTATCCAGGGGTCCCCACTCTTTCATATCAAATATCATTCTTTCATATATTTGATGATATTCAAACCAATTCAGATTGAGTCCTTCTACCCAATGCTATTCAATATGTACACGAAGCTGCTGGGAGAGATCATCTGGAGACATGGGGTTGGGTTTTATCAGTATGCTGATGACACCCAGATATATTTCTGCATTTCTTGGTCTTTGGCTTTGACTTCAGATGGAGTCTCTCCTATCAATGATTGTCTTAAAGCAATAATGGACTGGATGAGGGAATACAGATTAAAACTGAATCCAGACAAAATGGAGGTACTTATGGTAGCAGTCCCAAACCCAGGTATTGGGATACAACCTCCAGGCCTGGATGACGTCACACTCTCCTCCAAGAACTGTGTTTGCAGGTGCTCCTGGACCCATTGCTCCAGATGACAAATCAGGTAAATGTGATGGTCAGGAGTGCCTGCTATCAGCTTCGGATGATACGCCAGCTGTGTCCTTTCCTGGAAACCAAGGATCTTGAAATTGTAGTACATGCACTGGTAACCTTCCGTCTTGATTTCTGTAATGCATTCTACATGGAACTACCCTCGTGCTTGGTCCAGAAACTCCAACTAGTACAGAATATGGCAGCCAGACTTGTCTCAGGTACATCTAGGCGAGACCATATAACACCAATCTTAAGATCACTACACTGGCTGCCCATCAGTTTTTGGGCCCAGTACAAGGTATTGGTTATCACCTTTAAAGCCCTAAATGGCTTGGGTCTAACCTAAGGGACCACCTCCTTCCATACAATCCACCCAACACACTCAGGTCCTTAGGAGAAATCTGTTGTAACCTTTAAGAACTAGGTTGTCTGAGACAGCCCTGATGACCTTTTCGGGCTATTGCTCCCAGATTATGGAACGGCTTGCCAGATGAGATCCGTCATATAACCACCTTAAACAGCTTCAAAAAAGCTGTTAAGATGGATCTCTTCTGGCAGGCCTTTCCAGAATAGATACCTGGCTACCAAAAAGAAAAAATTTAATTTGTTGGACCCTGATTTTTACTGCAGTCACTGTTGTTGTTCTATTATTTTCAGTTATGTTTTATATTTTAAACTGTTCAGTAATATTACTTTTATTTAAACACTGCTTCAAAAAAAGAAAGAAAGAAAGAAAGAAGCTTTAGAGTTTTACATAAAGTAAAAAGAATGCCAGGTCTTATTCACAGGCTCACATGCCACAATGGAGACAGTTTCCTAATCCAATAAAGTTAGTGTGTACCATTGGTCATGATGGATGTTTCTGTTTCATGAGCATCTGGTTTCTTGAACTAAGTATAATGATAAGCCAGGAGTACTACACACAATCAGATCCCTTGTATTCTTACATTCTGTGATTCTGTGAAATAGAAAACCTTCAAACTTATGAAATTTGCTAGATTTTGGAAAGAATCAGACACATGTAAAAGACAAAGAAAAGAAAAAAGCACTTTTAGTTTTGTGAATGATCACTTGCTACTGGTGTCAACAAACCTGAGGCATTTTAAAAAGCCCCTGTGGAGAGTTTGTAAAGACTGATGTAGTCTAGAGAGGGAATTTCCAGAGGTTTCCTCAAATACAGCAGGAGGAAATCGGATTCTTACTGTTTTTATCTTAGGCGGGTTACAGACCGCCATTTAGTATGTATTCTATACGTACTAGGGTTAGGAAGGGGCGGTGCTTCTGCACCCCCCTAACCCTAGTACTTATAGAATACGTACAAGATGGTGGTGCCCTGTTCATACGGGCGGCGCCATCTTTACGTATCGGACGCTGTGCGTCCGAACGTGTTGCAGTGCTAATGACGTCGCGAATGCGCCCCTGGCGCCTCGCGACATCATTAGGGCGCCACAAGAAGAAGCTCCATTTTGGAGTTTCTTTTTTGCTCCGTAACGGAGCCGCGTGGTTTGGCTGCAGCGGCTCCCTTATGGAGCAAACAGCGGCGGCGGCAGACCGCCTCAAAGCGGCGGTCTATAACCCGCCTTAGTTTCAGTCCTTGCTAATGATGTGAGTTCCCAGGATGAAAAAAAAATCATATGGATCTCTAGGAACAAAACCTTGGTCTTTCAGATACTTTTTTTCTTGGCTGAAGAAGCTCTATAACTAGTGTTGCCAACTTTGATCCAAGATGGGGCTCCTGTAACTTTAATCCTTAATAGATCTTTCAGAAAGTCAAAGTACCACAAAACTCTGTCAACTGGGACAGATACTTGTTCTCACCCACCTTCCAAACCCCAACTTTCTGCCACAGGTGTTCCCTCCCAACACAGTGACAAGAACAGAGCTGCATACTCCTCTATGCCTCCACCCACCACTAGGGAGGTAATACCAGTTTTAAACACTTTATGATTAAGAATATGAAAGGCCCCCTGACATGTTTCCCAAATTATCCACATACAATGCTCAAACAGAATCCACAGTATTCTGGGGCACAAGTTTTGTATATAGTTGCAGGGCCCATATAAGTACTATGTTCATGCTATGAGGGTTCTCTGGGTCCTTCTCTATTCTCCTGACTGAGCTGGATGGGTCCCCCTGAGACTACTTTTTTAATCGAAAGAACTTGCTTCCACCACCCAATGATTTGACTCCTCTCTTTTTAGCAATGCAAAGGGATGTTGCTGGGGATTTCACTGGCACTTTCATCGCAGAGACATTTCCTTCTCTTCCCACTTTTGGAAAAGAGCTAGTTCTTGCCTAGCTAAGGTATTTGAAAAAGGCAGTGTGAGAGTGGCAGAGTACTTTTAAAGAAAAGCTTTATTATGAATAAGGAAATTCCATAGCCAAAAGATCTCTTTCTCCATGAAGAACCTTCTTATTTTTCAGACACAGATAGAAATTGCAAGTTACAGAATAGAACATTTCATCCAGCTCAAGACATGACTCAAAATATCCTAGCATGACTGTCTAGTACAATCTTCTAATCTTAGGCCCAAGACAGTCTTGCCACCGAAACTAGGGTTCCAGAGCGTGCGGCAACCGCAGACTCCAGAACCCTAGTACATGGTGGCTGCCATCTTTATGTGGCGTACTCGTGATGTAACCCAGGCGCCGCAAAAAGAACTTGGAAAAACAGGATTCTTTTTACTCCAGAGGAATGTTGCACGGTTTGGCAGCTGCGGCATCCCTCCAGAATTAAAATGGGTGCCTGCAGACCGCCATTTTCAGGAGGTCTGTCTTGGCCCGTTCTCACAGATCAAATGGGATTGGTAGTCCTTGATGTTCATGGAATAGCTGGGAGCCAGGATCCCATTGTCCAACTTGTACTGGACTTCCCAAATGGAATCCTCTCTCCAGATGTTCCTTTGTTTCAGACTGCCATAGTCTGGTTAGGGAGAGTGAGAGACAAAAGCCTTGTGGTGCTTTCAAGCTTTTAAAAACCTCTTCTCAGAAGCATCTTCAAGGTTTGCTCTTCTGCCCATCTCTTTGGCAATTGCTGTTTCATCAACTGTGATGCTGAGCCTCATTAAAATGTAACTGTACCTCCCCCCACATTTAACCCTTTGTTATTTGGGAAGAAGGCTGTAATAACAAGAGGACTCCTCATGATCAAATATGCACTTACAAAGGGTGTTGAATCAACATATGAAGATCGGTGCATGTGATGCCTACCACTCCAATTCTCTTGATCTCCTCACTTGAAGAGTAGTGTCTCTGAAAAGGAGACACTGCAAATATATGCTCTCTGTGTGACTGTGAGTATGATTACCAAAGACCAATGTGGTAGAATTCAAAGATATAGCTGTTAGACTGTAGAATCAGAATGTAGTGAGATCTTGTAGCACCTTTGAGACTAACTGAAAGAAATTGGCAGCATGAGCTTTCGTAGACTTCAGTCTACTTCCTCAGTTTGCATTTGATGGAGTGAAAGCCAGGTACACACACACACACATGGCATTGATATGTTATTATTATTATTATTATTAACCTTTATTTATGAAGCGCTGTAAATTTACACAGCGCTGTACATGCAATCTTATAAAGTCATGATCACTTTAATTACTCACCACTGTCCACGTACACACACCAATGTGTTTGTGAAAAGCTCCTGTCCAAACTTGTTGCTTCCCACATAAGAAAAGCAATGGAACTAGAGTCAGAGGAGGTCAGGACTAGAGTATTCTCCTTCTTTGTATGTTCTTTACCACATGTTGGAAATGTGTGAACAGGGTTATAGATAGGGTTGCCAGACTGGATCTGGGACAGGGCTACTGCAACCTACTGCATACTGAATCCTCGGCTTTCCAGTTTAGGCCAGAGGACACTAGTGCATCACCTAAGTACAAACTCCAGGGTTTCATAGGATGGAGCTATGGTAGTAAAATGGAATTATCATGCCAGAATAGTGTAGTATCCCATGTCCCAGGTCAGCCAATGACTATATAAATAAATAAATAAATAAATAAATAAATGTCTTTATCTATTGCTGCCAATATAACATGTTTGTTATCTTTTCACTTAATCCATCCTCATACATAAAGATTCTCAAATAGTCTCAGCACTATCTGACAAAGGGTTACTTTGAGGCACTTTTATTTGAAGCAAAGTGCCTCAAAGTAACCCATTGTCAGATAGTGCTGAGATTATCTTAGAACCTTTATGTATGAGGATGGATTACAGGATTTCGCTTGTAAGGTCATAAAAGAACCTTTCTGAGCCTTATGCTGATGCATCAGATGCATCTCTGCCTGTAAATTTTATAGGCTTAATTTTCTACAAGCAGCCTATCCCCTCAGAAAATGCTCATTACTTTCATCTGTGTGCAAACCATTTTAAATCCAGGCTAGATCAGATAATTGTGATACTCCCACTATGGTGTATATCCTGTTTCAAATCATAAATCACTCCAGAGAAAATAGGATAAGTGAATAAGAGGTCTAAGTGTATTTGTCTTTTTTTTTTAAAGCCCTATGTTCAAATAATCAGCATTTTTAAAAATTGCTTGTTGATATATTTCTGTTCATCTCCTGGTTAATTTTAAATCTTATGCAATTCTCTCTTATATATGAATTTGAAAGAGTGTGGCTTGCAATTTTAATATGATTTGTATCAGGTTAAATATGAACCATTTAAAATTTTAATATCATTGTTTTATTTTACTGTCTTGAAGTTGGGAAGGCATTTAGTTGTTGGCAATTCTGAACCATGAGAATGGTATGGTATAAATATGAACAGAATGAATGAATGAATGAACATATGAAGAGTTAATAGGTCAATATTTTTGGCTGCAGTGGTTTTGTTACTCCAGGAGAGGTCTCTAATAAACCACAATGTGTAAAGATTCCCTTTCATCACAACCCGTCCTGTTAATCTATAAAACAGATTCACAGAAATTCATCTTTTGTCTGCTGCTTTCATCAAGAAAGAACTAGCATTTCCTTCTTCCTTCTTCTTATTTTACAGGGGGAAAATAGCATCAACAATGAAAAAACAATCACAAACCAACAATAAGAGAGACGCTCATCTTTAAAATGGAACCTAGCATAAAGAAAATAAAATATTGTTTATCAACCAGTGCAAAATGTAGACGTACTTAGAAAAAATGTTGAGGGAGCAGCATTAAAATGACAAAGTAAAGCAGTGCCTGTTGGGGTGTTCCCTGTCAGTAGAGATTGTGAGTCCCCTTTGGGTTTTCATGCAAACTTTTAAAAAGGTACCCAAGCTGCTGTTTTGAGCATAGTGTTTAGCACTTTTGATAACTCCTTTTAAATTTTTACTAAAACTTGGAGCCACTAGCTGTCACTGGAGAAAAAGCAAAGTTAGAAATAACTGTTGTGGATTTCACTTCCTCCCTTTCAGAGATTTTGGAGATTAGCACAAACATTTTTCTCCCGCGCTAGACACAGGCTGGGTATGGGTGTAAACACTTATAAACAAATGTTATCACATACCTCCTTGCCTAGCTTGGAGGCATCGTGTATCCGATCCAGACTTTGCAAAGAATGGAGCTTTTCTGTTCTTTGTGAAATCTGGGAGAAGTCTGGAGCAGGTATGCGATACCTCCAAGCTGGGAATGGAGGCGTGCGAGAACATCCATTTTAAAGCGGTTTATGCCCATACTCAACCTGTACTGAGCCCATGCCTAGCTTGGGAGAAAAAATGTGTGATAATCTCCTTACCTGAAAGATTAGCCCTTATTTTAATAATGAATGAGATTTATCTTTTTTCATTTCATTCTGAGCTTTGGCACAGGGTCTTAAATCTCACTAAAATGGAGAGAAAGTGTCCTTTATTGAAATACTCATCCAAGCATGAAGTGGTGAAGCAGAACTAGCTCAGTTACACTGTATGCCTTCCCCTTGGACTCACTTGTTATTAAGGACTTAGCCACTCTAGCTGAAAGTACCTTTCAGGACTTTTTGTTTCAGTTGTTTCAAATTGTACCTGCATATCCCTTCTCTTACTTCCAAATATTCTTTAGATATCTCAGCTTTTCTGTTTCAAAGTGTCACTTTCCCCAGGACCTCAAGTCCATATGGGACTTATTACACCTATAAGTTTTTCTTGGCAAAACTGCTTCAGTGGGGTTTTGCCATTCCCTTCTTCTGAGGCTGAGAGAATATGACTGTCTGAAGGTCACCCAATGGTCTTCCATGGCTCATCAGAGAGTCAAACCCTGGTCTTCAGAGTCCTAGTCCAACAGTCAAAACACTACACCACACTGGCCCTCTAATCCGCTGATATCTTGAAAGAAAAGGCCACATTTCCACTGGATATAAACTTCATATATCAAGCAAATGCAGGAGCAATACACATCTTGAGTTGTGTGTACATGCCTTCAAGTGGCTTGTTGTCTTATGGTGACCCCATGAATTCCATAGTTTTTCTTAGGCAAAAATTACTCAGGTGGTTTGCCCTTATCTTTCTCTGAAATACAGCCTACAACACCAGGTGTTCATTTGAGGTCTCCCATCCAAGTACTAAACGGAGCTCATCCTGCTTAGCTTACAAAATCAGATGAGATCAGGTGGTGTTGGGGTCTTTAGACCTTACACATCCAGATTAGGCTAGTGTGTGTGTGTGTGTATATATATATATATGTATATATATATTGTGTGTGTGTGTGTGTGTGTGTGTGTGTGTGTGTGTTCTATCTTGCCCCTTATTGTGGGATCTCAAGGTGGTATACAGTACTGTATGTCAGTGCCTCTAAAAAAACAAATGGGAGACCAGAAGATTCTGAAAACAGAAACAAACTGTTCTTTTTAAGTATGATAGACCTGGAAACTAAGACAGAGAGAGAATATAGAGTTATAATATATTATATGACAATAGCTACAAGATTGTTCTATGTGAAATATTGGGAAAAAATAAGACTCCAAATATTGTAGAATGGATGGAAAAATTAATGGACTTTGCTGAATGTATTTAAAGAAAATTCTATAAAAATGTACCTAATTTTTTGCAACCTTTTACAGACTATGTAATGATAGAAGAAGGGGGAATTGAAACTATAGGTTTTGGAGCAGGAAGTCAATTTGTAACACGTAGTGGGGATGTGGATATGGTAATGTTCACTGTATTTGTTTTTTGTCATTTGTGGTTAATGTTTGCCAGTTGTTTTCTAGAATTTAAATACTAACTGTGGTGTGAAAATTTAATAAAAATTAACAAGAACAACAACAAATGAACAAGCAAACCCCTCCCCCCAAAAAGAAAATCCAGAAGGGAATTTGGGAGTGTGTAATGATTTTGTAATTCAGCTGAAATGTTTCTCATAGATGGAAAGCTGTGTAGGATGTTGCTTTTTGAAACAACAATTTTTGTGGTGTCTTTTAGACAAAATAGGAAAAAATGCCTACACCAATTGTGCAATATGGACAAGGAGAATGGAACAGATTCATATTCTGCCTTCAGACTGATTCTAGGTTTGTGCTGAACATTTTTCTTTCACCATGGCAATGTGTTGAGATGGACCGGAGCCTGGATCTTTTTCTTCTAGTAAATTTTCCTTGCTTGCCGTAAATAGTATAAATGATGAGATGCAGACACAAGTTTTGACACTGTTCCACATCTCCCCACTCTCTGCATGTGTTTTTAATGTGTCTGCCAAATACATATATTATGTAAGAGATCTTAGTCTTCAGTCAAGTGTAACAGCATAGTGTAAGTGGCTCTCACTTTGATAGACAGAAATATCAGTATGCTTATTGAAATTTGGAGTCCCAGGTTAGCCTAGATTCATGGCAAAATCACTTGGGCTTAATTCATATCTGGGCTCAGCTTTTTGTAAATAGTTAGATTTATTTCCAAACCTGGTTTTGGACTCTAGTGAGTGTGTCGTGACACCAATACAAAACAAGACATGAAAATGTCAGAATTGTTCCTCTCAGGGCTTTCTAAATACTTTCAGCTGGTGGTGGCAAGTTGAGTTTCTCCCCCTTCCTCCATACTGGATTAAAGTGGCGAACAAATATTTCTCTTTCTTTCTCCTTCAACCACCAGTATAACAGCCACAGCCAAGTAAGCAAGTGGGTAACTGAGTTACAAAACGTGTTACAAAACACGGAAGAGAACAATAGAGCTCTCTTTAGAATAAAGGTAACCACTGTGGATTCATGTTTTCAGCACCTTGGTGAATACTGATATGAACCACAAGACAACTGTTTTATACAGCTACATGTAACTACAGAATAACAAATATCATCTATCTCAGGTGTATCCGTTATATAGTTTTATAGCTGGTAGATCTCACTTTAACATCCATGTTTTCATTTTAATAATCCTGAGTTTTGTAATTTAGGGAACCTGGAATTCTATGCTAGAGCTCCAGTTCACTTCTCTGGACTAGAGTAGATAATTCCAAGTACTTCAGCAAACAGGATTCCATAGGATGAACCCATGGCAGTTAAAGTGGGATCAAACTGCTATAATTTGGTGCTGCAGATATACTCTTAAAATGCATTTGAACCACACAGTTAACAGCAATTTAATACCATTGTAAGTACCATGGTTCTATACTATGGAACCCGGGACTCAATAGCTTGTTGGGGCACTTGGAATTCTCTGGCAAAAAACTCTATCGCATATCTTCTAAAGCTACATTTGTAGAGCTCTCTAACAGGAAATTCTAAGTACCTCACCAAACTAGAAACTACAGGATTACATAAAATGGGGCAGATTCAAACTGCTATCATTGTGTATTGCAGATATAACATTGGGGTGAAACACACAGGCCAAATAAAGCAGTTTTAAACTGATTTGAAGGCAGGGAGTTTAGATGATGCACACCTCCAAAGCAGGTAGAAACTGGATCAAAGTCATATTCTGGGGCTAAAACCTGGAGCAAAAAGAATCTGGAATATTCCAATTTAGCTAAGAAAATGCACACCTTTGATCCACATATAAACTGATGCGATCTAGCCTGACCTTAACCCCAAAATTGCATGTAAATGCACCAATGCAGGTGCACATTTAAAAAAGAATAAAGCCACCGTACCCAAATGGTCAGGGTGGCAAAGCAAAAAAATGAAGGTGTGACACCTCCAATTGCTGTAATTACAACATACACAATTCAGACAGTCCAAGAGGGGGTATGGGGGAAGAAGGGGGCATGTAGGGGGCATGATTGTGCACTGTCAGTGTTTTACTGGAGACTGTTCCGATGCCCTGTCCCAGTAAAGATCACAAGTGTGACTGTGGGGCCAATCAAAGTGGGCAGCCATCCAATGGGATGGCATCTAGGCAGAAGGCGGAGTGTTTGTGCAATGGTGCGCATGGATGGTGGGAAGATGACTGAAAAATTATCGAGCAGTACAGCTTGACACCATGCTGTGTGCTCAGACCATATGAATTGGGGACACCTTGGGTGCAGCACATGTGGTCAGCAGAGTTTTGAACGGCTTTTGGAAAAAGCAGGTTCAAGCTGTTTTCCCCTGTACATCTGTTCTGCCCCTTAGTATTGATGAACTGTTTTTTGATAGCTGTGAACTCCATTTTTGATAGCTGTCAATTCTATGGCCACACCACCCAATTGTAAGGCCCACATCTTATCAATCCAAAGAGAAGTTGCACTGAGTGAACAAGATGTGAAGAAGTATTGATTTACCATTCAACAACACATTCAGTGCATCTGTTCTGCTTGGAACTACCAATCAGATTCAGGCCCAAATAGTTTGGTCTTCATTTTTCCTTGGGAGCAGCGGGAGAAGAACAGTAGGTTTCTATTTGGCTGTTTTTTCAACTGTTTTGAGAAAAACGTTCATGTTTATTTGAATGACAATTTTAGAATATTTGTTACTGATACTACCTCTACTCAGATTGTTATTCTGTACAGCTTTCATATGACTCTTCAAGGCCTTTTGTTATTTTTGTATTGCTTTTTTATTTTATTGTTATATAACAAATAAAATATTCATTTTTTTAAAAAATAAATTATTTTAAGGCCATATTAAAGGGTAAAACCCTCTCAGGCTAAAGATAGAAACAGTGGGAAACACAATAATAATTAATCAATCAATACTCAATACAGATAAATAAATACATGAAGTTAACAATAAAAACAGCAGCATATGTCCTAAAGAAATAGCATAGAAGGCAGCTAGCCACTGATGAACCAAAGTCAGAATTGTGTGTGTTTGTGTGTGTGCATGCATGCATGTATGCACAAGCATGTGTGCATGCAAAAGCATGTGTGCTTCCTTGCCTCAGTTGTTCAATGGTATATTGCCCCAATTCCACTCAAATTATAAGATGGCATCTTCAAAAGTTTCTTGAAGAGTTGCAAAGAAATGTATGATGAACTCTCAGTGGAAATTTATTATTATTATTATTATTATTATTATACTTTATTTATATAGCACTGTTGATTTACATAGCGCTGTACATACAAATAATAAAATCTATAAAAATGAAACCTGCCAATGGCGTACATTCTACAAAATACATATAAAACATTAGATAATAATACAAGATAGAATTTGATAAAACAAGCAGGCAGCAAATTAAAAACATTGAGCATCAAATATCAAATCAAATATCAGATATCAATCAGATAAACAATCATACAATGCCTGGGAACACTAAAGTCTTCAACTCAGTTTTGAAACTGGTTAAAGAAGTGATGACCCGTGTTTGTGGGGAAAGAAGGTTCCAAGAGTGAGGGGCAGCAAGTGAGAAGGGACAAATCCAGGACGGGGCAGTGGAGATCCTAGGCTGGGACAGCAGACCTTGACTACCAGAACAAATGGGAATGTGAGAAGAAAGAAGTTCAGATAAATAAGGAGGGGCCAGCCCATGCAGGGCTTTAAAAGTCAACAACAGGAGCTTATATTACGGAAGGGGAAGGGGAGCCAGTGAAAGGATGATAATAAAGGAGGAACATGGTCAAAGTGGTGAGCGGATGTAATAATGCGTGCAGCTGAATGCTGGACAGAAATTAAAGATCGGAGGTGAGAGAGAGGAAACCCTGCCAGAAGGAGGTTACAATAATCTAGTCACGAGACGACCAGAGCATGGTCTTGGCAGTAGAGGCCGAGAGAAATGGACGGATTTTAGCATTATTGTAGAGAAAGAATCTACAGGTTTTGGCTGTGGCCTGGATCTGGGGGATACACAACAGAGAAGAATAAAAAATGAAACCAAGACTGCAGGCTTCCTGGACCAGCTGAATAGAGATGTCATCAACAGAAACAGAAAAAGGGTATTGAAGGGTGGACTTAGGTGGAAAGACAAAGAAGCTCTGTCTTGGACATGTCGAGTTTCAAACACCAATGGCGCATCCACTGAGAGATGGCTGTAAGACAAGATGAAACTTGTTGTTCAAGCCCTGGAGAAAGATCAGGGGTGGAAAGATACAGCTGAGTGTCATTGGCATACAGATGATAGGAAAAACCAAAAGAACTGGTAAGAACTGATTCTGGAAGGCCCACTAATAAAAGACACCTGGTGGACTATCAGATGCTGGTCAACTAACTAATGTACTTGGCCTCCTATGGTGACCCCTTGGCTGCATTTCTGATAATCCCACCACTACTTTAAGATGCCACAAGACTCTTCATTGCAATTAACAGTTACAGTCCTGTGTACCTCTAATGAGAAGTAAGCCCTATTGAGCTTAATAAATGCTTGCTCCCAAGTAAGTGGGTATAGAATTGCAGTTTAAATTAGGAGCAAATAAATGTTAATCTGCAGTTGGATGCCCCAAATATATACAGTACTTCATATTATTCAGAGAAGGCTGGAGAGGAGAATAGGAGAAATTAGATTTTATCAATATTACTTTCAATACTGCATGTATAAAATAGGTCATAATTGTATGTGGTAGTGTCTGATGGAAGTTAATAGGTTCATAGATGATGTAAAGCTGAATAATATTAATGTCCCAGAAAAAAAAAGATTGATTGATAAATTGATCTCACAGAAAATTATAGACTTTGGAGAAACATTTAAACATACAAAGCTGCTTCATATAGCACAACAGACATTTTATCTGTCAAGTCTCATATCTTCTGCTGTGACTGGTAGCAGTCTAAGGCAGTTTCTTTTTTTTGCAATGTCATCTACCTGATCCCTTTACATAGAGATGATGGACATTGATGCCTTCCACCTGAAAAGCATGTGTTTTCATACTGATACATGGCCCATCTTCTGTATATGAATGCAATGAGAAAGACAGAGCCACAAAATTTTTTTTTCAGAAGAAGGATAAATATATCAAAGTGAGCATTCACTCCAGCAGTGTAGAGCATAGCCTGTGGAAGAAAATATGATCACAGCATAAATTTTCTTTGAGACAATTACAAGGCACCAGCATGGTATAGAAGTTTCAGTGTTGGACTATGATTCAGGCGAACAGGGTTCAAATCCCCACTCAGCCAAGGAAACCTACTAGATGACCTTGGGCAAGTCACACTCTCTCAGTCTCAGAGGATGGCAAAGACAAACCCCCTTTGAACAAATCTTTGCAAGTAAACCCTGTGAGAGATTTGCGTTAGGGTTACCCTAAGCCAGAAATGACTCGAAGACACAACAACAACAACAACAACAACAGCAAACCATCTATCCAGATCTAAAACAGTATCTGTTGAGAAGGGAGAAGTAAACTTCCTCTGACATGGCTATTATTATGGTGGTAGAACTTTGGAAGGTTTGTTTTTGGCATTACAACTTCCAGAATCTGGCCAACATGAGGTCTTCTGGGAGATGGAGTTCAAAAATGGAATGTTCCCAAGTTCCAGGTTTGTGAATTTAAAGCATGTGAAACTAAAATACTATCTGGCTGCAGGATGATAATATGTATGCATACCTTAGTATCAGCATGTGTGTGAGTACTATAGGAGGAATGGAATATCTTTCCCTAAATGGCTTGGGCCCAGGATACCTAAAGGACCGCCTCTCCCCATACAATCCGCCTCGCACCCTCAGAACATCTGGGCAGCAATTGCTGAAGGTGCCTGGGGCTAGGTCAGCTTCTACTTCTAGAAGAGCCTTTTCTACAGCTGCCCCAGCCCTTTGGAACACGCTGCCCACCGAGCTCCGCTCATCTACTACCCTGGCCCAATTTAGGAAGGATCTCAAGACCTTCCTATTTAAGCAGGCATTCCCCGATTAAGATCCTGTGGGCCTCCCCTCCTCTTCCGTGGCCATGAGGACGGGCTATGGGGCTTTTATTGTTGTTTTTACTTTGTATTCGATGTTTATGTGCTTTTAACTTTGTATTTGTGTGCACTTGTTGCACTGCTGTAAGCCGCCCTGATCTTCTTGGAAGGGCGGGATAGAAATAAAGATTTTATTTATTATTTATAGAGGGTATGCAGTTATGGAATACTCTCTTTCAGGCTATATATATGAAGCATTTTGTGTTTAGACTTGAGTTCCATGTCCAAGATATCTCATTAGGTATGCATATGGAAATACAATATTTCAAAGTCCAATAAATAAATAAATACTGAAATCCAAAACACTTCTGGTTTCAAGCATTTTGGATAGAGGAGACACAGCTTATAACAGGAGTTCACTCTGATGTGCTCAGAAAACCAAAAAGGGGAAATAAGGTAGGCTTGTGGGCCAAAGAAAAAGCTTCACAATCCATACTAGCTTTTCTCAGGCCAAATCAAAGTTCATAAAATACTACAGAATCATTTGAATTCTCCAGAATTCTTTACCAAGGAAGATAAATGAAGTAAAAAATGGCAGTGAGACAGGGAAGGGGGAGAAAAAAGTGACTGATGTTCTGGCTATTACCATTTCTGAACTACAAAGCATTGTGTCATTTTCTGTAATGCTGTTCCAAAGATTAAACGGGAAGGACTCATTTTGCTAGTTCACTTGTCTTCACTAATTTATTTTGAGTTAGCCTTGCATCTTGAGCAGCATTAAATGCAGGAAATTTAATGATGGAAAAGCATGAGTGGTTCTGTTTGGCATACAGAGGAAGTTGATTAAGAATGCTCTGACAATAGACTTCAAAAGTTTATTGCATGAGCAGCCAAGTTGTAGCCTGTAAGAAAACATGTGGCCCCTGGACCACTTTTGTTGACTACTCTCCCTAAAATCCTCCACTCCCCCATTAAATATTGTCTTGGCACAATTTCGGGGTAAGTTTTGAACCCCAAGCATGCAAAAAGACCCAATTATGAGAAAAATGTGGAAAAAAACCCCAAGCCCACCTCCCATAATTGAGAGATTGAAAGGGGAAGTATGGTATTTTGGGGTGTTTGTGGGGGTGGGCTTGTGGGTTTCCACATTTCCCCCCCTCATAATTGGTGCTTTCTGCATGGTTGTGATTTAAAAATTGTCTCCAAATTGTATCAAGACAAATATTTAATGGGGGAATGGAGGACTTGGGGGAAACAGGATTCTTGGGGAGACAGTGTCGAAATGGTGATAGTCATACATCATCATTTCTTGTCACCATTTTGTGAGGGACTGTTGAGAAAAATGGAAGAAATTGAGCTTGCTGTGAGTGGCACCTCTCATTTATGGATTTGTAGGTGCACTGTTAGTCAATATAGTATGTGGATAACAAAGGTTCATCATTATAAATAGTGTAAGATTTCTTTTCAGCTTGCTGCACCATGGCTTTGGAATCAATTACCAGTGGTCTGGCTTCATCCCAACTGGATTTTTGATCTGGTTCCAAATACACTGTTCCTCTAGCACTCTTTGAACTATACTAGGCTTTAAGGAGTGTAAAAACTTACATCTGAACTCTACAAAACTAGATTTTGACAAAAACACATTTGAGAAGTGAGTATACATATAAACTACTAATGTTAAATCCCCTTTAAAAGTTCAATCAGCTTTATGGAGTCTTAGCAAATGATGGCAAAAATATCTCAGAAAGCTGCCATAGAACAGGAACTGTCAATATATCTTCCCATTACTTTCACAAAACTCATGATTCATCCAATTTTGGCAGATTGGAATCAGTTCCAGTTAACTTAAACTTGTTTATCCTTTAGATATAAGCAAGAGCGTGACCAAAGAAATATTAAATGTATTATTTTATGGATAGATTTATCTCTTGGCAACATTTGGTCTTATGAAAGCTGTTGGTCTGATTTACATAATTATATGCCCTTTGCTGGTGTCTTTTCAAGCTGTTACTAGTGAACTACCATCATGTGAGGAAGTTAAGAAGACATATGAGATCATTGCAATAGCATGCATGTGCCTTTACATGCAATGCTTGAGGGCAAACTTTTGTTGTTATAATAACACGTCTCTCTTTTCTCATGATCAGCACTGCAGTGTAGATCACAAGTTCAGGAAGATAAGAGGACAGATTGGGCTTGTGTCCTAACTGATTCCAAGAAGTTACCAGGGAAGTGAATACAAAGCTTACTGCAAATTAGGATTGGAATTCATTAGGTCATTCTTCTTGTGTGGGAGAATTTCTTGGAATGCTTATGCTCTAAGGCAGGAATGAGCACCTTTGACTCTCCACATGTTTATTTCTAATTTTCCTTCATACCTGTATAACTTTATACACTCTGATCACAGCAGGAGTGAGCAATTGTGATTCTCTGTTATTGGTCTGCAACTCCTTTCAGCTTTAGCCAGCATAGCCAGTGATGTAGAAGGCTGGCAGTTGCAGCCCAACAATCTCTGGCAAATGTTGCATAGTGCTTCATGTTGCATAGTGCTTTATATATATATAAAGCCAAGGCTACATGCTTCCTTTACAGGATGAATAGGAACATTATTGATCGTGATAGAAAATGTATATTGTAAAGTAGGTTTTGGAAGAAAGATGAGTAGTTCAGTCTTAGCCATATTACGTTTTAGATGCCAATGAAGCATCCATGATGAAATAGCTGAGAGATATGATGTAACACATTATTCAATATCTGAAGAAAGTTCTGGAGTAGAAAAATATGGCTGCATATCATCAGCATAAAGATGATATTGAAAACCATACGAACTGATAAGATTACCAAGAGATAAGGTGTATAAAGAAAATAATAATGGGCCCAAAATGGAGCCCTGTGGAACCCCAACCAACAGAGGAAAAGGAGAAGATACCTGACCTCTGGCTACCATAGCAAAGGACCCATTTGAAAGTTATGATCTGAACCAACTGAGGACTAAATCAGTAAATTCTAGGTTCTGAAGCAAATCTGACAAAAGACCATGATCGACTGTGTCAAAAGATGCAGAGAGATCAAGGAGAATGATAAATGAGTTTTGACTTGGCCTGAAGCAGATCATCTCAAATTTTGTGAGAACCATCTCGATACAGTGCAGAGGGCAAAATCTAGATTGAAAAGGATCTATTAGAGAGAAACTCAAGACAGAATATGTAAACAGCATGTTCCAAGACTTTTGAAAAGAATGGCAACAGTGAAACAAAAACAAAACAAACAAGAATAAGCTTCATTTATATACTGCTTCATACCGCCTAAGCAGTGTCTAAGCGATTTACAACTGTAAGCTAATTTCCCCCAACAATCTGGGTACTCATTTTAGCCACCTTGGAAGGCTGCATGCCTGAGTCGAGCTTGAGCCCTTTTGCTGGTCTTGAACTCGCAACCTTATGGTTTTGAGTGAGTGGCTGCAGTACAGGCATTTAACCACTGCACCACCAGGGCTCGTCAATGATAATGAGAGAGAAGATGGATTGAGTGAGAATTGGTGAGATAATAACATCTCAGTAGAAGGCTTAATATCTTCCAAGACTAAAAATCCCAGAATTCCATAGCACTGACCCATGACAATTCAACCAGTGTTATACTGCATTAATTCTGCAGCCCTGATATTTTAGATGGAGTTTATTTTGTTTCATAGGAACATTCATTTGTTTGCTTTTGCTTATTACTTCACTATATGTTTACAATACTGTCAAGCTTTATTTAGTCTTCTAATTGGGTTTGAGGCATTAACATAATTTTTTAGAAAAAGCAATATTATTTGGCATAATTGATTTAGATACTATTATACATTGAAACATGAGATGGGCAGGCACAAATAAATAAATAAATAAATAAATAAATAAATAAATTTCACATGAACTTTTCCCATGATGAAAAGCTCCCTGGCAAATTAAACATGGAATATTTATAAAGCCTGGGCCTAATTTAAATGGTAGCTTTTAAACATTAGATAGAAATCAATGAAAACACTTCAAACTGAGCAATTCCAAGTTTCATCTGGCGGCCCATGTCATCTTGGGACAAAGTGTTTTTCCTTCCCTCATCTCATCCTCCTCCTCTTTTTTCTTTTCAAATTGTAAATAATATGTGAAACCTATTAATATTGTCTCTGCATTTCTAATTATTTATCCACATTTCCTGTAAACAAGAGCAATACTGTGGAGCTCTGACCTTACTCATGTGAAGCACTGTAAAACTCTGTTGATATCTGTGGGAGAGGGCATGTACTTAAATCTCTCTCAGTGAAAGAAGCAGGATATGTTTAATATTTCTTGAAGGATAATCAGTTAGAAATAGAATTAGTGATTTCAATGAAGCCTTTTCTCCATGCAATATATTGTAGTATTAGGAGTGCAATGTTATTCATTCTAATTTGAGAGTTAACTTGAATCAATGGACTTTTTCATTTGAATCTGTCCAAGGGTATTAGCAGTTGCATGGACATTCTGATCTGTTCTTTTGTCCATCCCAAGATTGGACCATTTTCATACAGCTGGATCACCATTTCGCCGCCGCTGCGGCGCTTTCGGTGGGGGCAGGGCCGGTGAGAGCGGCCCCATAAAGCCATAGAAGGGTGGGGGGAGGATAGGGATGCGGGGGATGCCTGGGCCGGGGATAACATCTTGGTGGGCGGAGCCCCTATAGAGGTTGTGTGGGGCAGGGGGAGGTATGGCGGTGGGAGAAGGGACTTCCGTTCCAGGGGAAGGCGGGATAGATGCATCATATCTATCTCGCCTTCCTGTCCCCCCTCCCAACCTGAAGGACCTGAGGGTCTCTCCAACCGTGCCACAAACCCTGTCGCTGCTCCTGTGCAATGCCAGGTCCATTAATAACAAGACCCACATCCTCCAGGACCTGCTGGAGGACTCTAAGTGTGACCTGGCTTGCATTACCGAGACCTGGCTGGGGCCTGAAGGGGATGCTGTGTGGGCTCAGGCCCTGCCTGCCGGGTACTCGGTGAAGGACCAGCGCAGGTTAGGTGGGCGGGGGGGTGTGTGTGGCCTTGGTACATAGGAACACCGTGTCCCTCACCAGGAACCACCTCCGACAGACCACCTATATCGAGTGTATTTACCTGACCCTAAAGGCTAGGGATTCTGTTAGTGTATCGGCCACCCCGTGCATTAGCGGACTCCCTTAACGAGCTGACACAGCTGGTTGCTGAGCTGATGTTGGAGACGCCCAGGCTTCTTGTCCTGGGTGACTTCAACATCTCCCTCACGGCCAGCTTTGTTCCATCTGGTGCGGCTCGGGAATTCATGGAGACCATGACGGCCATGGGCCTGTCCCAGCTGATACAGGGTCCTACGCATTGTGCGGGTAATACTCTCGATTTGGTCTTCTGTTCGGAGGTGGAAAATCCGTGGGTGGAAATAGCCAATATTTCCCCCTTGTCATGGACGGATCATTTCCTGGTAGAGGTGAAAATCAAGGCCTCTACCCAGATCCCCCCCGGGGGTGGTGGACCGGTTAGGATGGTCCACCCTCGAAGGCTGATGGAACCTGAGAGGTTCCAAGAAGCCTTAGAGGGGCTCACGGTTGGAAATGACGGTGACTCTGTTGATGCCCTCACCGGTATTTGGAATACCGGTCTTTCCAGGGCTATACACAGGATCGCTCCCAAGCGCCCTCTCAGGCCCGCTTCCAAACGTAAGCCCTGGTATACGGAAGATCTCCGGGCGAGGAAGCGGGAACTGCGACGGCTAGAGTACCGTTGGCGGAAACACCTTCGCTCAAACGACAAGACTCTCCTAGACCAACTGTTAAAGGACTACGGAGAGGCAATACGAGCAACAAAGAACTCATTCTATGCTGCTCGTATTGCGTCCGCGGAGTCGCGTCCGGCAGAGTTGTTCAGGGTGGTCAGGGAGCTAACTCAGCTCCCTCCCGCCCTGAACCAGATCCTTGAACCTTCTAAGGCCTGCTGTGACTTGTTTAACGACTTTTTTGTGGGTAAAACTTCTCGTATAAGCGAAGGTCTGAACGCCGACATTATGGCAGAACCTAGGGTAGAAGTGTCCAGAGCCTCCGTGGACTATGTTACACTGGATCAGTTTGAGTTGGTGAGTACCAAGGATGTGGACAAGATCCTCGGAAGTGTTCGGAAAACAACCTGCTCTCTTGATCCCTGTCCCTCGTGGTTAGCGGCCCAGGGGGGGACCGGTGGTAACACTTTTGTTACGCCGGATAATTAATACATCTTTCAGGGATGGGCAATTTCCATCGGATCTCAAATTGGCCATAGTAAAACCGATCCTAAAAAAGCCCTCCCTTGACCCCCTGGTTCATAATAATTACCGGCCTGTCTCGCTGCTACCATTTCTGGGTAAGGTGATCGAGAGGGCGGTTGCGATCCAGCTTCAGACGGTCTTGGATGAAACGGATTATCTGGACCCATTTCAAACTGGCTTCCGGACGGGTTACGGGGTTGAGACGGCCATGGTCGCCTTGGTCGATGATCTCCGTCTGAGCATTGACAGGGGAAGCGTGTCCCTGTTGGTGCTCTTGGACATCTCAGCGGCTTTCGATACCATAGACCATGGTATCCTTCTGGGGCGCCTGGCTGAGGTGGGAATCGGGGGCACTGCGCTTCAGTGGTTCCGTTCCTACCTCTCTGGGAGGTCCCAGATGGTGCAGCTGGGAGACGTGTGCTCCAGTGAGCGGGCCCTTAAAACCGGGGTCCCTCAAGGAGCCATTCTGTCTCCTATGCTATTTAACATTTACATGAAACCGTTGGGAGAGATCATCCGGAGACATGGAGCGCGGGGTTATCAGTACGCTGATGACACCCAAATCATTTTCTCTATGTCTCCGACTGATGCAGTGACTGGGGATGGCGTCTCTCCTCTCGTGGCCTGTCTAGAGTCAGTAATGGGCTGGATGAGGGAAAACCGACTCAAGCTAAATCCAGAGAAAACGGAGGTACTAGTGATAGGTTCCCCTGGTCCAGGAATGGCGGTGGTTCCACCTGTCCTGAACGGGGTCACGCTCCCCGTGAAGGACTCCGTTCGCAGTCTGGGGGTGCTTCTTGACTCGTCGCTTCACCTGACTGCTCAGGTGAATGCGGCGGTCAAGAGTACCTGCTATCAGCTTCGGCTGATTCGCCAGCTGCGCCCATACCTGGCCCAGAGGGACCTTGAAACTGTTGTACATGCTCTGGTAACTTCGAGACTGGATTTCTGTAATGTACTCTACATGGGGCAACCCTTATACCAAACTCGGAAGCTGCAAATGGTGCAGAACATGGCAGCTCGGCTGGTCACTGGCGTTCCCAGGGCCAGCCACATAACACCTGTGCTTAAAGATCTCCATTGGCTGCCCATCCGCTTCCGAGCTCAATATAAGGCGTTGGTTATTACCTATAAAGCCCTAAATGGCTTGGGCCCAGGATTTCTGAAGGACCGCCTCTCTCCGTACATTCCGCCTCGCACCCTCAGAACATCTGGGCAGCAACTCCTGAAGGTGCCTGGGGCCAGGTTAGCTTCTACTGCAAGAAGGACCTTCTCTACGGCTGCCCCAGCCCTTTGGAATACGCTGCCCACGGAGCTCCGCTCATCTACCACCCTGGCCCAATTTAGGAAGGGTCTCAAAACTTTCCTATTCAATCAGGCATTCCCCGATTAAATACCCTGTGGGCCTCCCTCCTCTCCCGTGGCCGTGAGGTTGGGCTAAGGGGGCTTTTTATTGTTTTTAAGCCTTGCTGTGTTTGTATGTTTTTAACCTTGTATGTTGTTTGCACATTGGTGCCCTCTGTAAGCCGCCCTGATCGCTTGGAAGGGCGGGATATAAATAAAAATTTTATTTATTTATTTATTTATTTCTACTCTTTTTGTTTCTGCTTTGTGGAATGGTCATGGTTCCTACTTTATAGAGTACAGTGCTCTGTTTGAAGATGTCCTTTCACTGGATACAGTACAGTACAGTAAAATAGGGTTAGCACATGTCCTCCTCTCCTCTGGAAAAGACCTGTTTCCCCTGAAAAATTAATTCTGAAAGGCCTGATGGGATAAAAAGGGTTTTATCTGCTTGGTGAAACATATTAAGGAGGGTGCCAGTCTAGCTCAATTTTTTTCATCTGGGAATCAAGGGTGCTTTCTGCACCGCCATTTGGGACGTCCTCTGGACGTCCCATTTTAAAAAAGAGTCGTCTCTTATAGACGCCCCTGGGCCTAGTACGGACTCCGTCCATACAAGATGGCGCCGGCCCTTCTACATGGCCGGCGCCATCTTTGCGTATCGGATGCTGAGCGTCCGTACGCGTCGTGCCGCTTGTGACGTAGCGAGCGCGCCCCTGGCGCCTCGCTACATCGCAAACGCGCCCCTGGCGCCTCGCTACGTCGCAAATGCGACGGAAAAAGAAGCTCCATTTTGGAGCTTCTTTTTCGGTCCGTGCGGGAGTCGGGCCGTGTGGAGGCTCCGACTCCCCTGCGGCCCTACTGCCGGCGGCGGCAGACCGCCGCAAAGCGGCGGTCTGTACCCCGCCAAGGTGACTTGCAAAAGGTAAAAAATAATGGCAACACATGAAAGGTAAAATTATAATTAAACTAAAATGAGAATTAAAAGGAGTTAAAAGCATGGTAATTAACAAAAAACAAATAAACAGTACAACACATTCTGAAAAACCCTCCTCTCCTGAGCAATCAGCCCTGAAAGACTTGCTGAAACGAAGAGGGAAGGCTGGCAGTGTAACTTCTTTAGGAATGGAATTTCTGTTCTTCTCTGTGGACATGTTTGCCACTGACTGTTGGGGCTGGGAAGGAAGTTTATCCACTGGCATAAATGGGTCTATCATGGTGGGATTGTTGCTTTTTTCATAGCTCCTTGCTTTTTAAAACTGTAAGAAGTTCATTTGCACTTTTACTAAAGGATCATTCCCACTGTGGTTTAAACTGGATTGTACAGAATCACAATCTGGTTTAAACCACCATGGTTCCCACTTGGGAATCGATTTGGGACCGATTCAGAATGGGGGGGGGCATGGTTTTCCCCCGTGTAACCTGTGTCAAAATTTTTTGGGGGGTTTTCTGCTCCTTTTGGGCTGAATCAATTTATTTGAAAATAAATCTATTAAGCCCAAATGGAAACCAGCGGATTCAAATCCACTGGTTCCTGTGACTGGGGTTGGGGGGAGGGAGGAGGGGAGGCAGCTGTAAGGCCATCTCCCCTGTCACTGGCCTCCCTTGCCTCACCCTACCTGACCTGGGCTTCTCTTCAGCTTTCCATGGCCTGCTTCCCACCTTCCCTTTCCTTCTGCAACCTCCTTCCCAGCTTCCCCGGCTTCTCTGTGACCTTCTTCCATTCCCTGCGGCCAGGGAAGCCAGTAAGGAGATCGCAGAAATGTCACAGGGAAACCCGGGGAAGCCGTGCAACCTTCCTACGACCTCCTTAACTGCTTCCCCAGCCACGAAAGACCCTTTCCTTCGGCCCCTGCTGAAAGTTGCAGAGAAGCCGGGGAAGCTGGAAAGGAGGTCGCAAAAGGAAAGGGAAGCTAGGAAGCAGGCTGCAGAAGGCCAAAGAGAATCCCAGGTCAAGTACAGAGAGGCAAGAGAGGCAAGGGAGACTGGTGACGGGAGATGGCCGGGGCCCTTGCAGCTGCCTCTCACCAGGCCTGACCCCGTGAAATGTAATGGGGACCATGCTCACTGCTGGAACCGAATCCAGGATTCAGTTCAGCAGCGATTTAAAAGGTAAGTGGGAATAACCCCTCAGTATGGCACAGAAAAGGAACAGTTTTTTTTAGAGGAAAAAGTTGCCTGCCTCTTTCCTGTTTGGAAACAAAATACAAGGCAAGTGGATGAAATCTCTGGGAATTATTTACAACTGTCCACATTCACAGAAAATTTACCATTGCAGGTCTTGTTGTCTGTGGCTTGTGCAACAAAATGTGACTCTGGAGGAATAAAATATCCCGTTCTGGTGCATATAATCAGCACTTATTACAGCTCAGTCTGCCCAGTATCATGCAGTCCTATGTCTCTGACTGTCTGCTTGTCTCACTCTGCCAGCAGAAAAATGAATCTCATGTTTACACAGTAGTAGACCGTCATGTGCCAAAAAGGCTTTCCCCAGGGTTTGTAATTGTGGGTTTATTTCCTGTCCATGTTGCCAGAACTTTGCTTTTTTGCCACTCTTTAACATTGTCTTGTTAATTAAAGAAGAAGAAAAAAAGCCTCATGGAAAACTATGCAAAACCCACAAGCAATTTCACACAAAATGTTCAATTATGCAGAGCAAACAACATACAAACCACATGGAAAATGGATTTGCCTGTTATCTCACCACCTTTTATGACAGGTGATGTGCTCTGTGGAGGCCAGATTGTTGCCGCAGCATGCGTTTGCCGCAGATCGATCTGGGGCAGTAAGGGACAGCATCTTGCCTCCCCTTCCTGCCCAGCTGTATAGCCCCTTATATAATTTAATACTAGGAAACCCTGGAATAACCCAGATCTTTGCCAGTCTGCTCCTTTAGATCTTCTGGAGTTATGTATAGAATAAAGTATCCCAGACTGGGAATCCTTAGTAGAACTGGGATGATTAGAGGCATTCTACATTCTGGTAGAAGGTGAAAGCATTGTGATAAAATCATTTATGCATTGTGATCTGGGGCTACATGCTCAGTTAAGGGCTTCAGGGCACAAATCAGGCTTGGTTTACTTATGCTTTGAGTAACCTGAGATGGTCTAGATTTACAATGAGTTTCTTTACACTATGGTTTTGCTTTGCAACAGTTGTTTCCAGAATCAATAGTTGCTGTAGTGTTGACTCTTTTTGTTGTCAGCTAAGAGAAATTTGTTCTCCAAGAGGGCTTTCTTGCAAATGATCAGACTCATGTAAAGTCCAAAATATGAGAAGGAAACCAATATAGGCCTTAGATGACATAAATGCTTCCTGAGAACCAGAATTTGCTTTATGAGTAAAGGGAGGCTGAATGAGAAGATGTCTTTACAACAGATTAAAAGAAAGGCTAGAAGTGCATAAAACTTCAGTCCAGAAGCTGCCAGATTCATCATACTTTAGACCAGTGATAATAAGAAAACACAATTAGTGTTATGATTTATAGAACATCTGACTATGTGCCTAAATATGACAGGAACAGAAAATATTGGGATTGCATGTTATTTCTTTTTATGATGATTTTAATGAGAATGGAAAATTGAATGCTTTCATTTGCTCAGTGCTCATTACACTCTTTAAATTGCACCCCCTGTTGCATTTTTGATGGAGTATTGGCTAAAGGCAAATAGCAAAATACAGCATGATTACTAGGAATGTATACACCATGTTCTCTGTAAGTAAGCAAAATAAAGTCTAAGTACTGTACCTTCACATAGGAAGCCTACACAAACACACACAGCCCTTCAGATTCTTCCCCCTCCCTCTGACATGTGGATAGTGGGAGCCAAATGCAGCTGAAAAAGGAGTGATGTGGTTGGGGCAAGGAAGCACAGCCTCACCCTCTTTCTTATGGGACTGACTTTATGTGGATCATACATTTTGAACAAGGCTTTATTTGGACTGGAAACCATAACTGAATCTGTGGCCGTAAATTGTAATATGAGAATATAATAATAATAATAATAATAATAATAATAATAATAATAATAATAATAATAATA